>NW_028163605.1:0-132099 GCF_964263955.1 Coregonus lavaretus
GACACTGTTTGAGTGTAACAAACGTGAAACATTTCTTTTAGCCTTTTCGCATGAAAACAGGGTCCAAAATCATGGGTTTTCGTTCAGCAGTGGAAGTAGGAGGCGCGCTCTACAATAGGCAAGGGTTTTCAAGTCTGCAAGTACGTTTTAAACTGAGTTCCATGAACATTGTCCAAAATCATGTTTTAACCAAAATCCACAATGCGACCAGTTCAGCATATGAGAGGAGACACTGTTTGAGTGTAACAAACGTGAAACATTTCTTTTAGCCTTTTCGCATGAAAACAGGGTCCAAAATCATGGGTTTTCGTTCAGCAGTGGAAGTAGGAGGCGCGCTCTACAATAGGCAAGGGTTTTCAAGTCTGCAAGTACGTTTTAAACTGAGTTCCATGAACATTGTCCAAAATCATGTTTTAACCAAAATCCGCAATGCGACCAGTTCAGCATATGAGAGGAGACACTGTTTGAGTGTAACAAACGTGAAACATTTCTTTTAGCCTTTTCGCATGAAAACAGGGTCCAAAATCATGGGTTTTCGTTCAGCAGTGGAAGTAGGAGGCGCGCTCTACAATAGGCAAGGGTTTTCAAGTCTGCAAGTACGTTTTAAACTGAGTTCCATGAACATTGTCCAAAATCATGTTTTAACCAAAATCCGCAATGCGACCAGTTCAGCATATGAGAGGAGACACTGTTTGAGTGTAACAAACGTGAAACATTTCTTTTAGCCTTTTCGCATGAAAACAGGGTCCAAAATCATGGGTTTTCGTTCAGCAGTGGAAGTAGGAGGCGCGCTCTACAATAGGCAAGGGTTTTCAAGTCTGCAAGTACGTTTTAAACTGAGTTCCATGAACATTGTCCAAAATCATGTTTTAACCAAAATCCGCAATGCGACCAGTTCAGCATATGAGAGGAGACACTGTTTGAGTGTAACAAACGTGAAACATTTCTTTTAGCCTTTTCGCATGAAAACAGGGTCCAAAATCATGGGTTTTCGTTCAGCAGTGGAAGTAGGAGGCGCGCTCTACAATAGGCAAGGGTTTTCAAGTCTGCAAGTACGTTTTAAACTGAGTTCCATGAACATTGTCCAAAATCATGTTTTAACCAAAATCCACAATGCGACCAGTTCAGCATATGAGAGGAGACACTGTTTGAGTGTAACAAACGTGAAACATTTCTTTTAGCCTTTTCGCATGAAAACAGGGTCCAAAATCATGGGTTTTCGTTCAGCAGTGGAAGTAGGAGGCGCGCTCTACAATAGGCAAGGGTTTTCAAGTCTGCAAGTACGTTTTAAACTGAGTTCCATGAACATTGTCCAAAATCATGTTTTAACCAAAATCCGCAATGCGACCAGTTCAGCATATGAGAGGAGACACTGTTTGAGTGTAACAAACGTGAAACATTTCTTTTAGCCTTTTCGCATGAAAACAGGGTCCAAAATCATGGGTTTTCGTTCAGCAGTGGAAGTAGGAGGCGCGCTCTACAATAGGCAAGGGTTTTCAAGTCTGCAAGTACGTTTTAAACTGAGTTCCATGAACATTGTCCAAAATCATGTTTTAACCAAAATCCGCAATGCGACCAGTTCAGCATATGAGAGGAGACACTGTTTGAGTGTAACAAACGTGAAACATTTCTTTTAGCCTTTTCGCATGAAAACAGGGTCCAAAATCATGGGTTTTCGTTCAGCAGTGGAAGTAGGAGGCGCGCTCTACAATAGGCAAGGGTTTTCAAGTCTGCAAGTACGTTTTAAACTGAGTTCCATGAACATTGTCCAAAATCATGTTTTAACCAAAATCCGCAATGCGACCAGTTCAGCATATGAGAGGAGACACTGTTTGAGTGTAACAAACGTGAAACATTTCTTTTAGCCTTTTCGCATGAAAACAGGGTCCAAAATCATGGGTTTTCGTTCAGCAGTGGAAGTAGGAGGCGCGCTCTACAATAGGCAAGGGTTTTCAAGTCTGCAAGTACGTTTTAAACTGAGTTCCATGAACATTGTCCAAAATCATGTTTTAACCAAAATCCGCAATGCGACCAGTTCAGCATGAGAGGAGACACTGTTTGAGTGTAACAAACGTGAAACATTTCTTTTAGCCTTTTCGCATGAAAACAGGGTCCAAAATCATGGGTTTTCGTTCAGCAGTGGAAGTAGGAGGCGCGCTCTACAATAGGCAAGGGTTTTCAAGTCTGCAAGTACGTTTTAAACTGAGTTCCATGAACATTGTCCAAAATCATGTTTTAACCAAAATCCACAATGCGACCAGTTCAGCATATGAGAGGAGACACTGTTTGAGTGTAACAAACGTGAAACATTTCTTTTAGCCTTTTCGCATGAAAACAGGGTCCAAAATCATGGGTTTTCGTTCAGCAGTGGAAGTAGGAGGTGCGCTCTACAATAGGCAAGGGTTTTCAAGTCTGCAAGTACGTTTTAAACTGAGTTCCATGAACATTGTCCAAAATCATGTTTTAACCAAAATCCGCAATGCGACCAGTTCAGCATATGAGAGGAGACACTGTTTGAGTGTAACAAACGTGAAACATTTCTTTTAGCCTTTTCGCATGAAAACAGGGTCCAAAATCATGGGTTTTCGTTCAGCAGTGGAAGTAGGAGGCGCACTCTACAATAGGCAAGGGTTTTCAAGTCTGCAAGTACGTTTTAAACTGAGTTCCATGAACATTGTCCAAAATCATGTTTTAACCAAAATCCGCAATGCGACCAGTTCAGCATATGAGAGGAGACACTGTTTGAGTGTAACAAACGTGAAACATTTCTTTTAGCCTTTTCGCATGAAAACAGGGTCCAAAATCATGGGTTTTCGTTCAGCAGTGGAAGTAGGAGGCGCGCTCTACAATAGGCAAGGGTTTTCAAGTCTGCAAGTACGTTTTAAACTGAGTTCCATGAACATTGTCCAAAATCATGTTTTAACCAAAATCCGCAATGCGACCAGTTCAGCATATGAGAGGAGACACTGTTTGAGTGTAACAAACGTGAAACATTTCTTTTAGCCTTTTCGCATGAAAACAGGGTCCAAAATCATGGGTTTTTGTTCAGCAGTGGAAGTAGGAGGCGCACTCTACAATAGGCAAGGGTTTTCAAGTCTGCAAGTACGTTTTAAACTGAGTTCCATGAACATTGTCCAAAATCATGTTTTAACCAAAATCCGCAATGCGACCAGTTCAGCATATGAGAGGAGACACTGTTTGAGTGTAACAAACGTGAAACATTTCTTTTAGCCTTTTCGCATGAAAACAGGGTCCAAAATCATGGGTTTTCGTTCAGCAGTGGAAGTAGGAGGCGCGCTCTACAATAGGCAAGGGTTTTCAAGTCTGCAAGTACGTTTTAAACTGAGTTCCATGAACATTGTCCAAAATCATGTTTTAACCAAAATCCACAATGCGACCAGTTCAGCATATGAGAGGAGACACTGTTTGAGTGTAACAAACGTGAAACATTTCTTTTAGCCTTTTCGCATGAAAACAGGGTCCAAAATCATGGGTTTTCGTTCAGCAGTGGAAGTAGGAGGCGCGCTCTACAATAGGCAAGGGTTTTCAAGTCTGCAAGTACGTTTTAAACTGAGTTCCATGAACATTGTCCAAAATCATGTTTTAACCAAAATCCGCAATGCGACCAGTTCAGCATATGAGAGGAGACACTGTTTGAGTGTAACAAACGTGAAACATTTCTTTTAGCCTTTTCGCATGAAAACAGGGTCCAAAATCATGGGTTTTCGTTCAGCAGTGGAAGTAGGAGGCGCGCTCTACAATAGGCAAGGGTTTTCAAGTCTGCAAGTACGTTTTAAACTGAGTTCCATGAACATTGTCCAAAATCATGTTTTAACCAAAATCCGCAATGCGACCAGTTCAGCATATGAGAGGAGACACTGTTTGAGTGTAACAAACGTGAAACATTTCTTTTAGCCTTTTCGCATGAAAACAGGGTCCAAAATCATGGGTTTTCGTTCAGCAGTGGAAGTAGGAGGCGCGCTCTACAATAGGCAAGGGTTTTCAAGTCTGCAAGTACGTTTTAAACTGAGTTCCATGAACATTGTCCAAAATCATGTTTTAACCAAAATCCGCAATGCGACCAGTTCAGCATATGAGAGGAGACACTGTTTGAGTGTAACAAACGTGAAACATTTCTTTTAGCCTTTTCGCATGAAAACAGGGTCCAAAATCATGGGTTTTCGTTCAGCAGTGGAAGTAGGAGGCGCGCTCTACAATAGGCAAGGGTTTTCAAGTCTGCAAGTACGTTTTAAACTGAGTTCCATGAACATTGTCCAAAATCATGTTTTAACCAAAATCCGCAATGCGACCAGTTCAGCATATGAGAGGAGACACTGTTTGAGTGTAACAAACGTGAAACATTTCTTTTAGCCTTTTCGCATGAAAACAGGGTCCAAAATCATGGGTTTTCGTTCAGCAGTGGAAGTAGGAGGCGCGCTCTACAATAGGCAAGGGTTTTCAAGTCTGCAAGTACGTTTTAAACTGAGTTCCATGAACATTGTCCAAAATCATGTTTTAACCAAAATCCGCAATGCGACCAGTTCAGCATATGAGAGGAGACACTGTTTGAGTGTAACAAACGTGAAACATTTCTTTTAGCCTTTTCGCATGAAAACAGGGTCCAAAATCATGGGTTTTCGTTCAGCAGTGGAAGTAGGAGGCGCGCTCTACAATAGGCAAGGGTTTTCAAGTCTGCAAGTACGTTTTAAACTGAGTTCCATGAACATTGTCCAAAATCATGTTTTAACCAAAATCCACAATGCGACCAGTTCAGCATATGAGAGGAGACACTGTTTGAGTGTAACAAACGTGAAACATTTCTTTTAGCCTTTTCGCATGAAAACAGGGTCCAAAATCATGGGTTTTCGTTCAGCAGTGGAAGTAGGAGGCGCGCTCTACAATAGGCAAGGGTTTTCAAGTCTGCAAGTACGTTTTAAACTGAGTTCCATGAACATTGTCCAAAATCATGTTTTAACCAAAATCCGCAATGCGACCAGTTCAGCATATGAGAGGAGACACTGTTTGAGTGTAACAAACGTGAAACATTTCTTTTAGCCTTTTCGCATGAAAACAGGGTCCAAAATCATGGGTTTTCGTTCAGCAGTGGAAGTAGGAGGCGCGCTCTACAATAGGCAAGGGTTTTCAAGTCTGCAAGTACGTTTTAAACTGAGTTCCATGAACATTGTCCAAAATCATGTTTTAACCAAAATCCGCAATGCGACCAGTTCAGCATATGAGAGGAGACACTGTTTGAGTGTAACAAACGTGAAACATTTCTTTTAGCCTTTTCGCATGAAAACAGGGTCCAAAATCATGGGTTTTCGTTCAGCAGTGGAAGTAGGAGGCGCGCTCTACAATAGGCAAGGGTTTTCAAGTCTGCAAGTACGTTTTAAACTGAGTTCCATGAACATTGTCCAAAATCATGTTTTAACCAAAATCCGCAATGCGACCAGTTCAGCATATGAGAGGAGACACTGTTTGAGTGTAACAAACGTGAAACATTTCTTTTAGCCTTTTCGCATGAAAACAGGGTCCAAAATCATGGGTTTTCGTTCAGCAGTGGAAGTAGGAGGCGCGCTCTACAATAGGCAAGGGTTTTCAAGTCTGCAAGTACGTTTTAAACTGAGTTCCATGAACATTGTCCAAAATCATGTTTTAACCAAAATCCGCAATGCGACCAGTTCAGCATATGAGAGGAGACACTGTTTGAGTGTAACAAACGTGAAACATTTCTTTTAGCCTTTTCGCATGAAAACAGGGTCCAAAATCATGGGTTTTCGTTCAGCAGTGGAAGTAGGAGGCGCGCTCTACAATAGGCAAGGGTTTTCAAGTCTGCAAGTACGTTTTAAACTGAGTTCCATGAACATTGTCCAAAATCATGTTTTAACCAAAATCCGCAATGCGACCAGTTCAGCATATGAGAGGAGACACTGTTTGAGTGTAACAAACGTGAAACATTTCTTTTAGCCTTTTCGCATGAAAACAGGGTCCAAAATCATGGGTTTTCGTTCAGCAGTGGAAGTAGGAGGCGCGCTCTACAATAGGCAAGGGTTTTCAAGTCTGCAAGTACGTTTTAAATTGAGTTCCATGAACATTGTCCAAAATCATGTTTTAACCAAAATCCGCAATGCGACCAGTTCAGCATATGAGAGGAGACACTGTTTGAGTGTAACAAACGTGAAACATTTCTTTTAGCCTTTTCGCATGAAAACAGGGTCCAAAATCATGGGTTTTCGTTCAGCAGTGGAAGTAGGAGGCGCGCTCTACAATAGGCAAGGGTTTTCAAGTCTGCAAGTACGTTTTAAACTGAGTTCCATGAACATTGTCCAAAATCATGTTTTAACCAAAATCCGCAATGCGACCAGTTCAGCATATGAGAGGAGACACTGTTTGAGTGTAACAAACGTGAAACATTTCTTTTAGCCTTTTCGCATGAAAACAGGGTCCAAAATCATGGGTTTTCGTTCAGCAGTGGAAGTAGGAGGCGCGCTCTACAATAGGCAAGGGTTTTCAAGTCTGCAAGTACGTTTTAAACTGAGTTCCATGAACATTGTCCAAAATCATGTTTTAACCAAAATCCGCAATGCGACCAGTTCAGCATATGAGAGGAGACACTGTTTGAGTGTAACAAACGTGAAACATTTCTTTTAGCCTTTTCGCATGAAAACAGGGTCCAAAATCATGGGTTTTCGTTCAGCAGTGGAAGTAGGAGGCGCGCTCTACAATAGGCAAGGGTTTTCAAGTCTGCAAGTACGTTTTAAACTGAGTTCCATGAACATTGTCCAAAATCATGTTTTAACCAAAATCCACAATGCGACCAGTTCAGCATATGAGAGGAGACACTGTTTGAGTGTAACAAACGTGAAACATTTCTTTTAGCCTTTTCGCATGAAAACAGGGTCCAAAATCATGGGTTTTCGTTCAGCAGTGGAAGTAGGAGGCGCGCTCTACAATAGGCAAGGGTTTTCAAGTCTGCAAGTACGTTTTAAACTGAGTTCCATGAACATTGTCCAAAATCATGTTTTAACCAAAATCCGCAATGCGACCAGTTCAGCATATGAGAGGAGACACTGTTTGAGTGTAACAAACGTGAAACATTTCTTTTAGCCTTTTCGCATGAAAACAGGGTCCAAAATCATGGGTTTTCGTTCAGCAGTGGAAGTAGGAGGCGCGCTCTACAATAGGCAAGGGTTTTCAAGTCTGCAAGTACGTTTTAAACTGAGTTCCATGAACATTGTCCAAAATCATGTTTTAACCCAAAATCCGCAATGCGACCAGTTCAGCATATGAGAGGAGACACTGTTTGAGTGTAACAAACGTGAAACATTTCTTTTAGCCTTTTCGCATGAAAACAGGGTCCAAAATCATGGGTTTTCGTTCAGCAGTGGAAGTAGGAGGCGCGCTCTACAATAGGCAAGGGTTTTCAAGTCTGCAAGTACGTTTTAAACTGAGTTCCATGAACATTGTCCAAAATCATGTTTTAACCAAAATCCGCAATGCGACCAGTTCAGCATATGAGAGGAGACACTGTTTGAGTGTAACAAACGTGAAACATTTCTTTTAGCCTTTTCGCATGAAAACAGGGTCCAAAATCATGGGTTTTCGTTCAGCAGTGGAAGTAGGAGGCGCGCTCTACAATAGGCAAGGGTTTTCAAGTCTGCAAGTACGTTTTAAACTGAGTTCCATGAACATTGTCCAAAATCATGTTTTAACCAAAATCCACAATGCGACCAGTTCAGCATATGAGAGGAGACACTGTTTGAGTGTAACAAACGTGAAACATTTCTTTTAGCCTTTTCGCATGAAAACAGGGTCCAAAATCATGGGTTTTCGTTCAGCAGTGGAAGTAGGAGGCGCGCTCTACAATAGGCAAGGGTTTTCAAGTCTGCAAGTACGTTTTAAACTGAGTTCCATGAACATTGTCCAAAATCATGTTTTAACCAAAATCCGCAATGCGACCAGTTCAGCATATGAGAGGAGACACTGTTTGAGTGTAACAAACGTGAAACATTTCTTTTAGCCTTTTCGCATGAAAACAGGGTCCAAAATCATGGGTTTTCGTTCAGCAGTGGAAGTAGGAGGCGCGCTCTACAATAGGCAAGGGTTTTCAAGTCTGCAAGTACGTTTTAAACTGAGTTCCATGAACATTGTCCAAAATCATGTTTTAACCAAAATCCGCAATGCGACCAGTTCAGCATATGAGAGGAGACACTGTTTGAGTGTAACAAACGTGAAACATTTCTTTTAGCCTTTTCGCATGAAAACAGGGTCCAAAATCATGGGTTTTCGTTCAGCAGTGGAAGTAGGAGGCGCGCTCTACAATAGGCAAGGGTTTTCAAGTCTGCAAGTACGTTTTAAATTGAGTTCCATGAACATTGTCCAAAATCATGTTTTAACCAAAATCCGCAATGCGACCAGTTCAGCATATGAGAGGAGACACTGTTTGAGTGTAACAAACGTGAAACATTTCTTTTAGCCTTTTCGCATGAAAACAGGGTCCAAAATCATGGGTTTTCGTTCAGCAGTGGAAGTAGGAGGCGCGCTCTACAATAGGCAAGGGTTTTCAAGTCTGCAAGTACGTTTTAAACTGAGTTCCATGAACATTGTCCAAAATCATGTTTTAACCAAAATCCGCAATGCGACCAGTTCAGCATATGAGAGGAGACACTGTTTGAGTGTAACAAACGTGAAACATTTCTTTTAGCCTTTTCGCATGAAAACAGGGTCCAAAATCATGGGTTTTCGTTCAGCAGTGGAAGTAGGAGGCGCGCTCTACAATAGGCAAGGGTTTTCAAGTCTGCAAGTACGTTTTAAATTGAGTTCCATGAACATTGTCCAAAATCATGTTTTAACCAAAATCCGCAATGCGACCAGTTCAGCATATGAGAGGAGACACTGTTTGAGTGTAACAAACGTGAAACATTTCTTTTAGCCTTTTCGCATGAAAACAGGGTCCAAAATCATGGGTTTTCGTTCAGCAGTGGAAGTAGGAGGCGCGCTCTACAATAGGCAAGGGTTTTCAAGTCTGCAAGTACGTTTTAAACTGAGTTCCATGAACATTGTCCAAAATCATGTTTTAACCAAAATCCGCAATGCGACCAGTTCAGCATATGAGAGGAGACACTGTTTGAGTGTAACAAACGTGAAACATTTCTTTTAGCCTTTTCGCATGAAAACAGGGTCCAAAATCATGGGTTTTCGTTCAGCAGTGGAAGTAGGAGGCGCGCTCTACAATAGGCAAGGGTTTTCAAGTCTGCAAGTACGTTTTAAACTGAGTTCCATGAACATTGTCCAAAATCATGTTTTAACCAAAATCCGCAATGCGACCAGTTCAGCATATGAGAGGAGACACTGTTTGAGTGTAACAAACGTGAAACATTTCTTTTAGCCTTTTCGCATGAAAACAGGGTCCAAAATCATGGGTTTTCGTTCAGCAGTGGAAGTAGGAGGCGCGCTCTACAATAGGCAAGGGTTTTCAAGTCTGCAAGTACGTTTTAAACTGAGTTCCATGAACATTGTCCAAAATCATGTTTTAACCAAAATCCACAATGCGACCAGTTCAGCATATGAGAGGAGACACTGTTTGAGTGTAACAAACGTGAAACATTTCTTTTAGCCTTTTCGCATGAAAACAGGGTCCAAAATCATGGGTTTTCGTTCAGCAGTGGAAGTAGGAGGCGCGCTCTACAATAGGCAAGGGTTTTCAAGTCTGCAAGTACGTTTTAAACTGAGTTCCATGAACATTGTCCAAAATCATGTTTTAACCAAAATCCGCAATGCGACCAGTTCAGCATATGAGAGGAGACACTGTTTGAGTGTAACAAACGTGAAACATTTCTTTTAGCCTTTTCGCATGAAAACAGGGTCCAAAATCATGGGTTTTCGTTCAGCAGTGGAAGTAGGAGGCGCGCTCTACAATAGGCAAGGGTTTTCAAGTCTGCAAGTACGTTTTAAACTGAGTTCCATGAACATTGTCCAAAATCATGTTTTAACCAAAATCCGCAATGCGACCAGTTCAGCATATGAGAGGAGACACTGTTTGAGTGTAACAAACGTGAAACATTTCTTTTAGCCTTTTCGCATGAAAACAGGGTCCAAAATCATGGGTTTTCGTTCAGCAGTGGAAGTAGGAGGCGCGCTCTACAATAGGCAAGGGTTTTCAAGTCTGCAAGTACGTTTTAAATTGAGTTCCATGAACATTGTCCAAAATCATGTTTTAACCAAAATCCGCAATGCGACCAGTTCAGCATATGAGAGGAGACACTGTTTGAGTGTAACAAACGTGAAACATTTCTTTTAGCCTTTTCGCATGAAAACAGGGTCCAAAATCATGGGTTTTCGTTCAGCAGTGGAAGTAGGAGGCGCGCTCTACAATAGGCAAGGGTTTTCAAGTCTGCAAGTACGTTTTAAACTGAGTTCCATGAACATTGTCCAAAATCATGTTTTAACCAAAATCCGCAATGCGACCAGTTCAGCATATGAGAGGAGACACTGTTTGAGTGTAACAAACGTGAAACATTTCTTTTAGCCTTTTCGCATGAAAACAGGGTCCAAAATCATGGGTTTTCGTTCAGCAGTGGAAGTAGGAGGCGCGCTCTACAATAGGCAAGGGTTTTCAAGTCTGCAAGTACGTTTTAAACTGAGTTCCATGAACATTGTCCAAAATCATGTTTTAACCAAAATCCGCAATGCGACCAGTTCAGCATATGAGAGGAGACACTGTTTGAGTGTAACAAACGTGAAACATTTCTTTTAGCCTTTTCGCATGAAAACAGGGTCCAAAATCATGGGTTTTCGTTCAGCAGTGGAAGTAGGAGGCGCGCTCTACAATAGGCAAGGGTTTTCAAGTCTGCAAGTACGTTTTAAACTGAGTTCCATGAACATTGTCCAAAATCATGTTTTAACCAAAATCCACAATGCGACCAGTTCAGCATATGAGAGGAGACACTGTTTGAGTGTAACAAACGTGAAACATTTCTTTTAGCCTTTTCGCATGAAAACAGGGTCCAAAATCATGGGTTTTCGTTCAGCAGTGGAAGTAGGAGGCGCGCTCTACAATAGGCAAGGGTTTTCAAGTCTGCAAGTACGTTTTAAACTGAGTTCCATGAACATTGTCCAAAATCATGTTTTAACCAAAATCCGCAATGCGACCAGTTCAGCATATGAGAGGAGACACTGTTTGAGTGTAACAAACGTGAAACATTTCTTTTAGCCTTTTCGCATGAAAACAGGGTCCAAAATCATGGGTTTTCGTTCAGCAGTGGAAGTAGGAGGCGCGCTCTACAATAGGCAAGGGTTTTCAAGTCTGCAAGTACGTTTTAAACTGAGTTCCATGAACATTGTCCAAAATCATGTTTTAACCAAAATCCACAATGCGACCAGTTCAGCATATGAGAGGAGACACTGTTTGAGTGTAACAAACGTGAAACATTTCTTTTAGCCTTTTCGCATGAAAACAGGGTCCAAAATCATGGGTTTTCGTTCAGCAGTGGAAGTAGGAGGTGCGCTCTACAATAGGCAAGGGTTTTCAAGTCTGCAAGTACGTTTTAAACTGAGTTCCATGAACATTGTCCAAAATCATGTTTTAACCAAAATCCGCAATGCGACCAGTTCAGCATATGAGAGGAGACACTGTTTGAGTGTAACAAACGTGAAACATTTCTTTTAGCCTTTTCGCATGAAAACAGGGTCCAAAATCATGGGTTTTCGTTCAGCAGTGGAAGTAGGAGGCGCGCTCTACAATAGGCAAGGGTTTTCAAGTCTGCAAGTACGTTTTAAACTGAGTTCCATGAACATTGTCCAAAATCATGTTTTAACCAAAATCCGCAATGCGACCAGTTCAGCATATGAGAGGAGACACTGTTTGAGTGTAACAAACGTGAAACATTTCTTTTAGCCTTTTCGCATGAAAACAGGGTCCAAAATCATGGGTTTTCGTTCAGCAGTGGAAGTAGGAGGCGCGCTCTACAATAGGCAAGGGTTTTCAAGTCTGCAAGTACGTTTTAAACTGAGTTCCATGAACATTGTCCAAAATCATGTTTTAACCAAAATCCACAATGCGACCAGTTCAGCATATGAGAGGAGACACTGTTTGAGTGTAACAAACGTGAAACATTTCTTTTAGCCTTTTCGCATGAAAACAGGGTCCAAAATCATGGGTTTTCGTTCAGCAGTGGAAGTAGGAGGTGCGCTCTACAATAGGCAAGGGTTTTCAAGTCTGCAAGTACGTTTTAAACTGAGTTCCATGAACATTGTCCAAAATCATGTTTTAACCAAAATCCGCAATGCGACCAGTTCAGCATATGAGAGGAGACACTGTTTGAGTGTAACAAACGTGAAACATTTCTTTTAGCCTTTTCGCATGAAAACAGGGTCCAAAATCATGGGTTTTCGTTCAGCAGTGGAAGTAGGAGGCGCGCTCTACAATAGGCAAGGGTTTTCAAGTCTGCAAGTACGTTTTAAACTGAGTTCCATGAACATTGTCCAAAATCATGTTTTAACCAAAATCCGCAATGCGACCAGTTCAGCATATGAGAGGAGACACTGTTTGAGTGTAACAAACGTGAAACATTTCTTTTAGCCTTTTCGCATGAAAACAGGGTCCAAAATCATGGGTTTTCGTTCAGCAGTGGAAGTAGGAGGCGCGCTCTACAATAGGCAAGGGTTTTCAAGTCTGCAAGTACGTTTTAAACTGAGTTCCATGAACATTGTCCAAAATCATGTTTTAACCAAAATCCACAATGCGACCAGTTCAGCATATGAGAGGAGACACTGTTTGAGTGTAACAAACGTGAAACATTTCTTTTAGCCTTTTCGCATGAAAACAGGGTCCAAAATCATGGGTTTTCGTTCAGCAGTGGAAGTAGGAGGCGCGCTCTACAATAGGCAAGGGTTTTCAAGTCTGCAAGTACGTTTTAAACTGAGTTCCATGAACATTGTCCAAAATCATGTTTTAACCAAAATCCGCAATGCGACCAGTTCAGCATATGAGAGGAGACACTGTTTGAGTGTAACAAACGTGAAACATTTCTTTTAGCCTTTTCGCATGAAAACAGGGTCCAAAATCATGGGTTTTCGTTCAGCAGTGGAAGTAGGAGGCGCGCTCTACAATAGGCAAGGGTTTTCAAGTCTGCAAGTACGTTTTAAACTGAGTTCCATGAACATTGTCCAAAATCATGTTTTAACCAAAATCCGCAATGCGACCAGTTCAGCATATGAGAGGAGACACTGTTTGAGTGTAACAAACGTGAAACATTTCTTTTAGCCTTTTCGCATGAAAACAGGGTCCAAAATCATGGGTTTTCGTTCAGCAGTGGAAGTAGGAGGTGCGCTCTACAATAGGCAAGGGTTTTCAAGTCTGCAAGTACGTTTTAAACTGAGTTCCATGAACATTGTCCAAAATCATGTTTTAACCAAAATCCGCAATGCGACCAGTTCAGCATATGAGAGGAGACACTGTTTGAGTGTAACAAACGTGAAACATTTCTTTTAGCCTTTTCGCATGAAAACAGGGTCCAAAATCATGGGTTTTCGTTCAGCAGTGGAAGTAGGAGACGCGCTCTACAATAGGCAAGGGTTTTCAAGTCTGCAAGTACGTTTTAAACTGAGTTCCATGAACATTGTCCAAAATCATGTTTTAACCAAAATCCACAATGCGACCAGTTCAGCATATGAGAGGAGACACTGTTTGAGTGTAACAAACGTGAAACATTTCTTTTAGCCTTTTCGCATGAAAACAGGGTCCAAAATCATGGGTTTTCGTTCAGCAGTGGAAGTAGGAGGCGCGCTCTACAATAGGCAAGGGTTTTCAAGTCTGCAAGTACGTTTTAAACTGAGTTCCATGAACATTGTCCAAAATCATGTTTTAACCAAAATCCGCAATGCGACCAGTTCAGCATATGAGAGGAGACACTGTTTGAGTGTAACAAACGTGAAACATTTCTTTTAGCCTTTTCGCATGAAAACAGGGTCCAAAATCATGGGTTTTCGTTCAGCAGTGGAAGTAGGAGGCGCGCTCTACAATAGGCAAGGGTTTTCAAGTCTGCAAGTACGTTTTAAACTGAGTTCCATGAACATTGTCCAAAATCATGTTTTAACCAAAATCCACAATGCGACCAGTTCAGCATATGAGAGGAGACACTGTTTGAGTGTAACAAACGTGAAACATTTCTTTTAGCCTTTTCGCATGAAAACAGGGTCCAAAATCATGGGTTTTCGTTCAGCAGTGGAAGTAGGAGGCGCGCTCTACAATAGGCAAGGGTTTTCAAGTCTGCAAGTACGTTTTAAACTGAGTTCCATGAACATTGTCCAAAATCATGTTTTAACCAAAATCCGCAATGCGACCAGTTCAGCATATGAGAGGAGACACTGTTTGAGTGTAACAAACGTGAAACATTTCTTTTAGCCTTTTCGCATGAAAACAGGGTCCAAAATCATGGGTTTTCGTTCAGCAGTGGAAGTAGGAGGCGCGCTCTACAATAGGCAAGGGTTTTCAAGTCTGCAAGTACGTTTTAAACTGAGTTCCATGAACATTGTCCAAAATCATGTTTTAACCAAAATCCACAATGCGACCAGTTCAGCATATGAGAGGAGACACTGTTTGAGTGTAACAAACGTGAAACATTTCTTTTAGCCTTTTCGCATGAAAACAGGGTCCAAAATCATGGGTTTTCGTTCAGCAGTGGAAGTAGGAGGTGCGCTCTACAATAGGCAAGGGTTTTCAAGTCTGCAAGTACGTTTTAAACTGAGTTCCATGAACATTGTCCAAAATCATGTTTTAACCAAAATCCGCAATGCGACCAGTTCAGCATATGAGAGGAGACACTGTTTGAGTGTAACAAACGTGAAACATTTCTTTTAGCCTTTTCGCATGAAAACAGGGTCCAAAATCATGGGTTTTCGTTCAGCAGTGGAAGTAGGAGGCGCGCTCTACAATAGGCAAGGGTTTTCAAGTCTGCAAGTACGTTTTAAACTGAGTTCCATGAACATTGTCCAAAATCATGTTTTAACCAAAATCCGCAATGCGACCAGTTCAGCATATGAGAGGAGACACTGTTTGAGTGTAACAAACGTGAAACATTTCTTTTAGCCTTTTCGCATGAAAACAGGGTCCAAAATCATGGGTTTTCGTTCAGCAGTGGAAGTAGGAGGCGCGCTCTACAATAGGCAAGGGTTTTCAAGTCTGCAAGTACGTTTTAAACTGAGTTCCATGAACATTGTCCAAAATCATGTTTTAACCAAAATCCACAATGCGACCAGTTCAGCATATGAGAGGAGACACTGTTTGAGTGTAACAAACGTGAAACATTTCTTTTAGCCTTTTCGCATGAAAACAGGGTCCAAAATCATGGGTTTTCGTTCAGCAGTGGAAGTAGGAGGTGCGCTCTACAATAGGCAAGGGTTTTCAAGTCTGCAAGTACGTTTTAAACTGAGTTCCATGAACATTGTCCAAAATCATGTTTTAACCAAAATCCGCAATGCGACCAGTTCAGCATATGAGAGGAGACACTGTTTGAGTGTAACAAACGTGAAACATTTCTTTTAGCCTTTTCGCATGAAAACAGGGTCCAAAATCATGGGTTTTCGTTCAGCAGTGGAAGTAGGAGGCGCGCTCTACAATAGGCAAGGGTTTTCAAGTCTGCAAGTACGTTTTAAACTGAGTTCCATGAACATTGTCCAAAATCATGTTTTAACCAAAATCCGCAATGCGACCAGTTCAGCATATGAGAGGAGACACTGTTTGAGTGTAACAAACGTGAAACATTTCTTTTAGCCTTTTCGCATGAAAACAGGGTCCAAAATCATGGGTTTTCGTTCAGCAGTGGAAGTAGGAGGCGCGCTCTACAATAGGCAAGGGTTTTCAAGTCTGCAAGTACGTTTTAAACTGAGTTCCATGAACATTGTCCAAAATCATGTTTTAACCAAAATCCACAATGCGACCAGTTCAGCATATGAGAGGAGACACTGTTTGAGTGTAACAAACGTGAAACATTTCTTTTAGCCTTTTCGCATGAAAACAGGGTCCAAAATCATGGGTTTTCGTTCAGCAGTGGAAGTAGGAGGCGCGCTCTACAATAGGCAAGGGTTTTCAAGTCTGCAAGTACGTTTTAAACTGAGTTCCATGAACATTGTCCAAAATCATGTTTTAACCAAAATCCGCAATGCGACCAGTTCAGCATATGAGAGGAGACACTGTTTGAGTGTAACAAACGTGAAACATTTCTTTTAGCCTTTTCGCATGAAAACAGGGTCCAAAATCATGGGTTTTCGTTCAGCAGTGGAAGTAGGAGGCACGCTCTACACTAGGCAAGGGTTTTCAAGTCTGCAAGTACGTTTTAAACTGAGTTCCATGAACATTGTCCAAAATCATGTTTTAACCAAAATCCACAATGCGACCAGTTCAGCATATGAGAGGAGACACTGTTTGAGTGTAACAAACGTGAAACATTTCTTTTAGCCTTTTCGCATGAAAACAGGGTCCAAAATCATGGGTTTTCGTTCAGCAGTGGAAGTAGGAGGCGCGCTCTACAATAGGCAAGGGTTTTCAAGTCTGCAAGTACGTTTTAAACTGAGTTCCATGAACATTGTCCAAAATCATGTTTTAACCAAAATCCACAATGCGACCAGTTCAGCATATGAGAGGAGACACTGTTTGAGTGTAACAAACATGAAACATTTCTTTTAGCCTTTTCGCATGAAAACAGGGTCCAAAATCATGGGTTTTCGTTCAGCAGTGGAAGTAGGAGGCGCGCTCTACAATAGGCAAGGGTTTTCAAGTCTGCAAGTACGTTTTAAACTGAGTTCCATGAACATTGTCCAAAATCATGTTTTAACCAAAATCCACAATGCGACCAGTTCAGCATATGAGAGGAGACACTGTTTGAGTGTAACAAACGTGAAACATTTCTTTTAGCCTTTTCGCATGAAAACAGGGTCCAAAATCATGGGTTTTCGTTCAGCAGTGGAAGTAGGAGGTGCGCTCTACAATAGGCAAGGGTTTTCAAGTCTGCAAGTACGTTATAAACTGAGTTCGATGAACATTGTCCAAAATCATGTTTTAACCAAAATCCGCAATGCGACCAGTTCAGCATATGAGAGGAGACACTGTTTGAGTGTAACAAACGTGAAACATTTCTTTTAGCCTTTTCGCATGAAAACAGGATCCAAAATCATGGGTTTTCGTTCAGCAGTGGAAGTAGGAGGCGCGCTCTACAATAGGCAAGGGTTTTCAAGTCTGCAAGTACGTTTTAAACTGAGTTCCATGAACATTGTCCAAAATCATGTTTTAACCAAAATCCGCAATGCGACCAGTTCAGCATATGAGAGGAGACACTGTTTGAGTGTAACAAACGTGAAACATTTCTTTTAGCCTTTTCGCATGAAAACAGGGTCCAAAATCATGGGTTTTCGTTCAGCAGTGGAAGTAGGAGGCGCGCTCTACAATAAGCAAGGGTTTTCAAGTCTGCAAGTACGTTTTAAACTGAGTTCCATGAACATTGTCCAAAATCATGTTTTAACCAAAATCCGCAATGCGACCAGTTCAGCATATGAGAGGAGACACTGTTTGAGTGTAACAAACGTGAAACATTTCTTTTAGCCTTTTCGCATGAAAACAGGGTCCAAAATCATGGGTTTTCGTTCAGCAGTGGAAGTAGGAGGCGCGCTCTACAATAGGCAAGGGTTTTCAAGTCTGCAAGTACGTTTTAAACTGAGTTCCATGAACATTGTCCAAAATCATGTTTTAACCAAAATCCACAATGCGACCAGTTCAGCATATGAGAGGAGACACTGTTTGAGTGTAACAAACGTGAAACATTTCTTTTAGCCTTTTCGCATGAAAACAGGGTCCAAAATCATGGGTTTTCGTTCAGCAGTGGAAGTAGGAGGCGCGCTCTACAATAGGCAAGGGTTTTCAAGTCTGCAAGTACGTTTTAAACTGAGTTCCATGAACATTGTCCAAAATCATGTTTTAACCAAAATCCACAATGCGACCAGTTCAGCATATGAGAGGAGACACTGTTTGAGTGTAACAAACATGAAACATTTCTTTTAGCCTTTTCGCATGAAAACAGGGTCCAAAATCATGGGTTTTCGTTCAGCAGTGGAAGTAGGAGGCGCGCTCTACAATAGGCAAGGGTTTTCAAGTCTGCAAGTACGTTTTAAACTGAGTTCCATGAACATTGTCCAAAATCATGTTTTAACCAAAATCCACAATGCGACCAGTTCAGCATATGAGAGGAGACACTGTTTGAGTGTAACAAACGTGAAACATTTCTTTTAGCCTTTTCGCATGAAAACAGGGTCCAAAATCATGGGTTTTCGTTCAGCAGTGGAAGTAGGAGGTGCGCTCTACAATAGGCAAGGGTTTTCAAGTCTGCAAGTACGTTATAAACTGAGTTCGATGAACATTGTCCAAAATCATGTTTTAACCAAAATCCGCAATGCGACCAGTTCAGCATATGAGAGGAGACACTGTTTGAGTGTAACAAACGTGAAACATTTCTTTTAGCCTTTTCGCATGAAAACAGGGTCCAAAATCATGGGTTTTCGTTCAGCAGTGGAAGTAGGAGGCGCGCTCTACAATAGGCAAGGGTTTTCAAGTCTGCAAGTACGTTTTAAACTGAGTTCCATGAACATTGTCCAAAATCATGTTTTAACCAAAATCCGCAATGCGACCAGTTCAGCATATGAGAGGAGACACTGTTTGAGTGTAACAAACGTGAAACATTTCTTTTAGCCTTTTCGCATGAAAACAGGGTCCAAAATCATGGGTTTTCGTTCAGCAGTGGAAGTAGGAGGCGCGCTCTACAATAGGCAAGGGTTTTCAAGTCTGCAAGTACGTTTTAAACTGAGTTCCATGAACATTGTCCAAAATCATGTTTTAACCAAAATCCGCAATGCGACCAGTTCAGCATATGAGAGGAGACACTGTTTGAGTGTAACAAACGTGAAACATTTCTTTTAGCCTTTTCGCATGAAAACAGGGTCCAAAATCATGGGTTTTCGTTCAGCAGTGGAAGTAGGAGGCGCGCTCTACAATAGGCAAGGGTTTTCAAGTCTGCAAGTACGTTTTAAACTGAGTTCCATGAACATTGTCCAAAATCATGTTTTAACCAAAATCCGCAATGCGACCAGTTCAGCATATGAGAGGAGACACTGTTTGAGTGTAACAAACGTGAAACATTCCTTTTAGCCTTTTCGCATGAAAACAGGGTCCAAAATCATGGGTTTTCGTTCAGCAGTGGAAGTAGGAGGCGCGCTCTAGAATAGGCAAGGGTTTTCAAGTCTGCAAGTACGTTTTAAACTGAGTTCCATGAACATTGTCCAAAATCATGTTTTAACCAAAATCCACAATGCGACCAGTTCAGCATATGAGAGGAGACACTGTTTGAGTGTAACAAACGTGAAACATTTCTTTTAGCCTTTTCGCATGAAAACAGGGTCCAAAATCATGGGTTTTCGTTCAGCAGTGGAAGTAGGAGGCGCGCTCTACAATAGGCAAGGGTTTTCAAGTCTGCAAGTACGTTTTAAACTGAGTTCCATGAACATTGTCCAAAATCATGTTTTAACCAAAATCCACAATGCGACCAGTTCAGCATATGAGAGGAGACACTGTTTGAGTGTAACAAACGTGAAACATTTCTTTTAGCCTTTTCGCATGAAAACAGGGTCCAAAATCATGGGTTTTCGTTCAGCAGTGGAAGTAGGAGGTGCGCTCTACAATAGGCAAGGGTTTTCAAGTCTGCAAGTACGTTTTAAACTGAGTTCCATGAACATTGTCCAAAATCATGTTTTAACCAAAATCCGCAATGCGACCAGTTCAGCATATGAGAGGAGACACTGTTTGAGTGTAACAAACGTGAAACATTTCTTTTAGCCTTTTCGCATGAAAACAGGGTCCAAAATCATGGGTTTTCGTTCAGCAGTGGAAGTAGGAGGCGCGCTCTACAATAGGCAAGGGTTTTCAAGTCTGCAAGTACGTTTTAAACTGAGTTCCATGAACATTGTCCAAAATCATGTTTTAACCGAAATCCGCAATGCGACCAGTTCAGCATATGAGAGGAGACACTGTTTGAGTGTAACAAACGTGAAACATTTCTTTTAGCCTTTTCGCATGAAAACAGGGTCCAAAATCATGGGTTTTCGTTCAGCAGTGGAAGTAGGAGGCGCGCTCTACAATAGGCAAGGGTTTTCAAGTCTGCAAGTACGTTTTAAACTGAGTTCCATGAACATTGTCCAAAATCATGTTTTAACCAAAATCCACAATGCGACCAGTTCAGCATATGAGAGGAGACACTGTTTGAGTGTAACAAACGTGAAACATTTCTTTTAGCCTTTTCGCATGAAAACAGGGTCCAAAATCATGGGTTTTCGTTCAGCAGTGGAAGTAGGAGGCGCGCTCTACAATAGGCAAGGGTTTTCAAGTCTGCAAGTACGTTTTGAACTGAGTTCCATGAACATTGTCCAAAATCATGTTTTAACCAAAATCCACAATGCGACCAGTTCAGCATATGAGAGGAGACACTGTTTGAGTGTAACAAACGTGAAACATTTCTTTTAGCCTTTTCGCATGAAAACAGGGTCCAAAATCATGGGTTTTCGTTCAGCAGTGGAAGTAGGAGGTGCGCTCTACAATAGGCAAGGGTTTTCAAGTCTGCAAGTACGTTTTAAACTGAGTTCCATGAACATTGTCCAAAATCATGTTTTAACCAAAATCCGCAATGCGACCAGTTCAGCATATGAGAGGAGACACTGTTTGAGTGTAACAAACGTGAAACATTTCTTTTAGCCTTTTCGCATGAAAACAGGGTCCAAAATCATGGGTTTTCGTTCAGCAGTGGAAGTAGGAGGCGCGCTCTACAATAGGCAAGGGTTTTCAAGTCTGCAAGTACGTTTTAAACTGAGTTCCATGAACATTGTCCAAAATCATGTTTTAACCAAAATCCACAATGCGACCAGTTCAGCATATGAGAGGAGACACTGTTTGAGTGTAACAAACGTGAAACATTTCTTTTAGCCTTTTCGCATGAAAACAGGGTCCAAAATCATGGGTTTTCGTTCAGCAGTGGAAGTAGGAGGTGCGCTCTACAATAGGCAAGGGTTTTCAAGTCTGCAAGTACGTTTTAAACTGAGTTCCATGAACATTGTCCAAAATCATGTTTTAACCAAAATCCGCAATGCGACCAGTTCAGCATATGAGAGGAGACACTGTTTGAGTGTAACAAACGTGAAACATTTCTTTTAGCCTTTTCGCATGAAAACAGGGTCCAAAATCATGGGTTTTCGTTCAGCAGTGGAAGTAGGAGGCGCGCTCTACAATAGGCAAGGGTTTTCAAGTCTGCAAGTACGTTTTAAACTGAGTTCCATGAACATTGTCCAAAATCATGTTTTAACCAAAATCCGCAATGCGACCAGTTCAGCATATGAGAGGAGACACTGTTTGAGTGTAACAAACGTGAAACATTTCTTTTAGCCTTTTCGCATGAAAACAGGGTCCAAAATCATGGGTTTTCGTTCAGCAGTGGAAGTAGGAGGCGCGCTCTACAATAGGCAAGGGTTTTCAAGTCTGCAAGTACGTTTTAAACTGAGTTCCATGAACATTGTCCAAAATCATGTTTTAACCAAAATCCACAATGCGACCAGTTCAGCATATGAGAGGAGACACTGTTTGAGTGTAACAAACGTGAAACATTTCTTTTAGCCTTTTCGCATGAAAACAGGGTCCAAAATCATGGGTTTTCGTTCAGCAGTGGAAGTAGGAGGTGCGCTCTACAATAGGCAAGGGTTTTCAAGTCTGCAAGTACGTTTTAAACTGAGTTCCATGAACATTGTCCAAAATCATGTTTTAACCAAAATCCGCAATGCGACCAGTTCAGCATATGAGAGGAGACACTGTTTGAGTGTAACAAACGTGAAACATTTCTTTTAGCCTTTTCGCATGAAAACAGGGTCCAAAATCATGGGTTTTCGTTCAGCAGTGGAAGTAGGAGGCGCGCTCTACAATAGGCAAGGGTTTTCAAGTCTGCAAGTACGTTTTAAACTGAGTTCCATGAACATTGTCCAAAATCATGTTTTAACCAAAATCCGCAATGCGACCAGTTCAGCATATGAGAGGAGACACTGTTTGAGTGTAACAAACGTGAAACATTTCTTTTAGCCTTTTCGCATGAAAACAGGGTCCAAAATCATGGGTTTTCGTTCAGCAGTGGAAGTAGGAGGCGCGCTCTACAATAGGCAAGGGTTTTCAAGTCTGCAAGTACGTTTTAAACTGAGTTCCATGAACATTGTCCAAAATCATGTTTTAACCAAAATCCACAATGCGACCAGTTCAGCATATGAGAGGAGACACTGTTTGAGTGTAACAAACGTGAAACATTTCTTTTAGCCTTTTCGCATGAAAACAGGGTCCAAAATCATGGGTTTTCGTTCAGCAGTGGAAGTAGGAGGCGCGCTCTACAATAGGCAAGGGTTTTCAAGTCTGCAAGTACGTTTTAAACTGAGTTCCATGAACATTGTCCAAAATCATGTTTTAACCAAAATCCACAATGCGACCAGTTCAGCATATGAGAGGAGACACTGTTTGAGTGTAACAAACGTGAAACATTTCTTTTAGCCTTTTCGCATGAAAACAGGGTCCAAAATCATGGGTTTTCGTTCAGCAGTGGAAGTAGGAGGTGCGCTCTACAATAGGCAAGGGTTTTCAAGTCTGCAAGTACGTTTTAAACTGAGTTCCATGAACATTGTCCAAAATCATGTTTTAACCAAAATCCGCAATGCGACCAGTTCAGCATATGAGAGGAGACACTGTTTGAGTGTAACAAACGTGAAACATTTCTTTTAGCCTTTTCGCATGAAAACAGGGTCCAAAATCATGGGTTTTCGTTCAGCAGTGGAAGTAGGAGGCGCGCTCTACAATAGGCAAGGGTTTTCAAGTCTGCAAGTACGTTTTAAACTGAGTTCCATGAACATTGTCCAAAATCATGTTTTAACCAAAATCCACAATGCGACCAGTTCAGCATATGAGAGGAGACACTGTTTGAGTGTAACAAACGTGAAACATTTCTTTTAGCCTTTTCGCATGAAAACAGGGTCCAAAATCATGGGTTTTCGTTCAGCAGTGGAAGTAGGAGGTGCGCTCTACAATAGGCAAGGGTTTTCAAGTCTGCAAGTACGTTTTAAACTGAGTTCCATGAACATTGTCCAAAATCATGTTTTAACCAAAATCCGCAATGCGACCAGTTCAGCATATGAGAGGAGACACTGTTTGAGTGTAACAAACGTGAAACATTTCTTTTAGCCTTTTCGCATGAAAACAGGGTCCAAAATCATGGGTTTTCGTTCAGCAGTGGAAGTAGGAGGCGCGCTCTACAATAGGCAAGGGTTTTCAAGTCTGCAAGTACGTTTTAAACTGAGTTCCATGAACATTGTCCAAAATCATGTTTTAACCGAAATCCGCAATGCGACCAGTTCAGCATATGAGAGGAGACACTGTTTGAGTGTAACAAACGTGAAACATTTCTTTTAGCCTTTTCGCATGAAAACAGGGTCCAAAATCATGGGTTTTCGTTCAGCAGTGGAAGTAGGAGGCGCGCTCTACAATAGGCAAGGGTTTTCAAGTCTGCAAGTACGTTTTAAACTGAGTTCCATGAACATTGTCCAAAATCATGTTTTAACCAAAATCCACAATGCGACCAGTTCAGCATATGAGAGGAGACACTGTTTGAGTGTAACAAACGTGAAACATTTCTTTTAGCCTTTTCGCATGAAAACAGGGTCCAAAATCATGGGTTTTCGTTCAGCAGTGGAAGTAGGAGGCGCGCTCTACAATAGGCAAGGGTTTTCAAGTCTGCAAGTACGTTTTGAACTGAGTTCCATGAACATTGTCCAAAATCATGTTTTAACCAAAATCCACAATGCGACCAGTTCAGCATATGAGAGGAGACACTGTTTGAGTGTAACAAACGTGAAACATTTCTTTTAGCCTTTTCGCATGAAAACAGGGTCCAAAATCATGGGTTTTCGTTCAGCAGTGGAAGTAGGAGGTGCGCTCTACAATAGGCAAGGGTTTTCAAGTCTGCAAGTACGTTTTAAACTGAGTTCCATGAACATTGTCCAAAATCATGTTTTAACCAAAATCCGCAATGCGACCAGTTCAGCATATGAGAGGAGACACTGTTTGAGTGTAACAAACGTGAAACATTTCTTTTAGCCTTTTCGCATGAAAACAGGGTCCAAAATCATGGGTTTTCGTTCAGCAGTGGAAGTAGGAGGCGCGCTCTACAATAGGCAAGGGTTTTCAAGTCTGCAAGTACGTTTTAAACTGAGTTCCATGAACATTGTCCAAAATCATGTTTTAACCAAAATCCACAATGCGACCAGTTCAGCATATGAGAGGAGACACTGTTTGAGTGTAACAAACGTGAAACATTTCTTTTAGCCTTTTCGCATGAAAACAGGGTCCAAAATCATGGGTTTTCGTTCAGCAGTGGAAGTAGGAGGTGCGCTCTACAATAGGCAAGGGTTTTCAAGTCTGCAAGTACGTTTTAAACTGAGTTCCATGAACATTGTCCAAAATCATGTTTTAACCAAAATCCGCAATGCGACCAGTTCAGCATATGAGAGGAGACACTGTTTGAGTGTAACAAACGTGAAACATTTCTTTTAGCCTTTTCGCATGAAAACAGGGTCCAAAATCATGGGTTTTCGTTCAGCAGTGGAAGTAGGAGGCGCGCTCTACAATAGGCAAGGGTTTTCAAGTCTGCAAGTACGTTTTAAACTGAGTTCCATGAACATTGTCCAAAATCATGTTTTAACCAAAATCCGCAATGCGACCAGTTCAGCATATGAGAGGAGACACTGTTTGAGTGTAACAAACGTGAAACATTTCTTTTAGCCTTTTCGCATGAAAACAGGGTCCAAAATCATGGGTTTTCGTTCAGCAGTGGAAGTAGGAGGCGCGCTCTACAATAGGCAAGGGTTTTCAAGTCTGCAAGTACGTTTTAAACTGAGTTCCATGAACATTGTCCAAAATCATGTTTTAACCAAAATCCACAATGCGACCAGTTCAGCATATGAGAGGAGACACTGTTTGAGTGTAACAAACGTGAAACATTTCTTTTAGCCTTTTCGCATGAAAACAGGGTCCAAAATCATGGGTTTTCGTTCAGCAGTGGAAGTAGGAGGTGCGCTCTACAATAGGCAAGGGTTTTCAAGTCTGCAAGTACGTTTTAAACTGAGTTCCATGAACATTGTCCAAAATCATGTTTTAACCAAAATCCGCAATGCGACCAGTTCAGCATATGAGAGGAGACACTGTTTGAGTGTAACAAACGTGAAACATTTCTTTTAGCCTTTTCGCATGAAAACAGGGTCCAAAATCATGGGTTTTCGTTCAGCAGTGGAAGTAGGAGGCGCGCTCTACAATAGGCAAGGGTTTTCAAGTCTGCAAGTACGTTTTAAACTGAGTTCCATGAACATTGTCCAAAATCATGTTTTAACCAAAATCCGCAATGCGACCAGTTCAGCATATGAGAGGAGACACTGTTTGAGTGTAACAAACGTGAAACATTTCTTTTAGCCTTTTCGCATGAAAACAGGGTCCAAAATCATGGGTTTTCGTTCAGCAGTGGAAGTAGGAGGCGCGCTCTACAATAGGCAAGGGTTTTCAAGTCTGCAAGTACGTTTTAAACTGAGTTCCATGAACATTGTCCAAAATCATGTTTTAACCAAAATCCACAATGCGACCAGTTCAGCATATGAGAGGAGACACTGTTTGAGTGTAACAAACGTGAAACATTTCTTTTAGCCTTTTCGCATGAAAACAGGGTCCAAAATCATGGGTTTTCGTTCAGCAGTGGAAGTAGGAGGCGCGCTCTACAATAGGCAAGGGTTTTCAAGTCTGCAAGTACGTTTTAAACTGAGTTCCATGAACATTGTCCAAAATCATGTTTTAACCAAAATCCGCAATGCGACCAGTTCAGCATATGAGAGGAGACACTGTTTGAGTGTAACAAACGTGAAACATTTCTTTTAGCCTTTTCGCATGAAAACAGGGTCCAAAATCATGGGTTTTCGTTCAGCAGTGGAAGTAGGAGGCACGCTCTACACTAGGCAAGGGTTTTCAAGTCTGCAAGTACGTTTTAAACTGAGTTCCATGAACATTGTCCAAAATCATGTTTTAACCAAAATCCACAATGCGACCAGTTCAGCATATGAGAGGAGACACTGTTTGAGTGTAACAAACGTGAAACATTTCTTTTAGCCTTTTCGCATGAAAACAGGGTCCAAAATCATGGGTTTTCGTTCAGCAGTGGAAGTAGGAGGCGCGCTCTACAATAGGCAAGGGTTTTCAAGTCTGCAAGTACGTTTTAAACTGAGTTCCATGAACATTGTCCAAAATCATGTTTTAACCAAAATCCACAATGCGACCAGTTCAGCATATGAGAGGAGACACTGTTTGAGTGTAACAAACGTGAAACATTTCTTTTAGCCTTTTCGCATGAAAACAGGGTCCAAAATCATGGGTTTTCGTTCAGCAGTGGAAGTAGGAGGCGCGCTCTACAATAGGCAAGGGTTTTCAAGTCTGCAAGTACGTTTTAAACTGAGTTCCATGAACATTGTCCAAAATCATGTTTTAACCAAAATCCGCAATGCGACCAGTTCAGCATATGAGAGGAGACACTGTTTGAGTGTAACAAACGTGAAACATTTCTTTTAGCCTTTTCGCATGAAAACAGGGTCCAAAATCATGGGTTTTCGTTCAGCAGTGGAAGTAGGAGGCGCGCTCTACAATAGGCAAGGGTTTTCAAGTCTGCAAGTACGTTTTAAACTGAGTTCCATGAACATTGTCCAAAATCATGTTTTAACCAAAATCCGCAATGCGACCAGTTCAGCATATGAGAGGAGACACTGTTTGAGTGTAACAAACGTGAAACATTCCTTTTAGCCTTTTCGCATGAAAACAGGGTCCAAAATCATGGGTTTTCGTTCAGCAGTGGAAGTAGGAGGCGCGCTCTAGAATAGGCAAGGGTTTTCAAGTCTGCAAGTACGTTTTAAACTGAGTTCCATGAACATTGTCCAAAATCATGTTTTAACCAAAATCCACAATGCGACCAGTTCAGCATATGAGAGGAGACACTGTTTGAGTGTAACAAACGTGAAACATTTCTTTTAGCCTTTTCGCATGAAAACAGGGTCCAAAATCATGGGTTTTCGTTCAGCAGTGGAAGTAGGAGGCGCGCTCTACAATAGGCAAGGGTTTTCAAGTCTGCAAGTACGTTTTAAACTGAGTTCCATGAACATTGTCCAAAATCATGTTTTAACCAAAATCCGCAATGCGACCAGTTCAGCATATGAGAGGAGACACTGTTTGAGTGTAACAAACGTGAAATATTTCTTTTAGCCTTTTCGCATGAAAACAGGGTCCAAAATCATGGGTTTTCGTTCAGCAGTGGAAGTAGGAGGCGCGCTCTACAATAGGCAAGGGTTTTCAAGTCTGCAAGTACGTTTTAAACTGAGTTCCATGAACATTGTCCAAAATCATGTTTTAACCAAAATCCACAATGCGACCAGTTCAGCATATGAGAGGAGACACTGTTTGAGTGTAACAAACGTGAAACATTTCTTTTAGCCTTTTCGCATGAAAACAGGGTCCAAAATCATGGGTTTTCGTTCAGCAGTGGAAGTAGGAGGCGCGCTCTACAATAGGCAAGGGTTTTCAAGTCTGCAAGTACGTTTTAAACTGAGTTCCATGAACATTGTCCAAAATCATGTTTTAACCAAAATCCGCAATGCGACCAGTTCAGCATATGAGAGGAGACACTGTTTGAGTGTAACAAACGTGAAACATTTCTTTTAGCCTTTTCGCATGAAAACAGGGTCCAAAATCATGGGTTTTCGTTCAGCAGTGGAAGTAGGAGGCACGCTCTACACTAGGCAAGGGTTTTCAAGTCTGCAAGTACGTTTTAAACTGAGTTCCATGAACATTGTCCAAAATCATGTTTTAACCAAAATCCGCAATGCGACCAGTTCAGCATATGAGAGGAGACACTGTTTGAGTGTAACAAACGTGAAACATTTCTTTTAGCCTTTTCGCATGAAAACAGGGTCCAAAATCATGGGTTTTCGTTCAGCAGTGGAAGTAGGAGGCGCGCTCTACAATAGGCAAGGGTTTTCAAGTCTGCAAGTACGTTTTAAACTGAGTTCCATGAACATTGTCCAAAATCATGTTTTAACCAAAATCCACAATGCGACCAGTTCAGCATATGAGAGGAGACACTGTTTGAGTGTAACAAACGTGAAACATTTCTTTTAGCCTTTTCGCATGAAAACAGGGTCCAAAATCATGGGTTTTCGTTCAGCAGTGGAAGTAGGAGGTGCGCTCTACAATAGGCAAGGGTTTTCAAGTCTGCAAGTACGTTATAAACTGAGTTCGATGAACATTGTCCAAAATCATGTTTTAACCAAAATCCGCAATGCGACCAGTTCAGCATATGAGAGGAGACACTGTTTGAGTGTAACAAACGTGAAACATTTCTTTTAGCCTTTTCGCATGAAAACAGGGTCCAAAATCATGGGTTTTCGTTCAGCAGTGGAAGTAGGAGGCGCGCTCTACAATAGGCAAGGGTTTTCAAGTCTGCAAGTACGTTTTAAACTGAGTTCCATGAACATTGTCCAAAATCATGTTTTAACCAAAATCCGCAATGCGACCAGTTCAGCATATGAGAGGAGACACTGTTTGAGTGTAACAAACGTGAAACATTTCTTTTAGCCTTTTCGCATGAAAACAGGGTCCAAAATCATGGGTTTTCGTTCAGCAGTGGAAGTAGGAGGCGCGCTCTACAATAGGCAAGGGTTTTCAAGTCTGCAAGTACGTTTTAAACTGAGTTCCATGAACATTGTCCAAAATCATGTTTTAACCAAAATCCGCAATGCGACCAGTTCAGCATATGAGAGGAGACACTGTTTGAGTGTAACAAACGTGAAACATTTCTTTTAGCCTTTTCGCATGAAAACAGGGTCCAAAATCATGGGTTTTCGTTCAGCAGTGGAAGTAGGAGGCGCGCTCTACAATAGGCAAGGGTTTTCAAGTCTGCAAGTACGTTTTAAACTGAGTTCCATGAACATTGTCCAAAATCATGTTTTAACCAAAATCCGCAATGCGACCAGTTCAGCATATGAGAGGAGACACTGTTTGAGTGTAACAAACGTGAAACATTCCTTTTAGCCTTTTCGCATGAAAACAGGGTCCAAAATCATGGGTTTTCGTTCAGCAGTGGAAGTAGGAGGCGCGCTCTAGAATAGGAAAGGGTTTTCAAGTCTGCAAGTACGTTTTAAACTGAGTTCCATGAACATTGTCCAAAATCATGTTTTAACCAAAATCCACAATGCGACCAGTTCAGCATATGAGAGGAGACACTGTTTGAGTGTAACAAACGTGAAACATTTCTTTTAGCCTTTTCGCATGAAAACAGGGTCCAAAATCATGGGTTTTCGTTCAGCAGTGGAAGTAGGAGGCGCGCTCTACAATAGGCAAGGGTTTTCAAGTCTGCAAGTACGTTTTAAACTGAGTTCCATGAACATTGTCCAAAATCATGTTTTAACCAAAATCCGCAATGCGACCAGTTCAGCATATGAGAGGAGACACTGTTTGAGTGTAACAAACGTGAAACATTTCTTTTAGCCTTTTCGCATGAAAACAGGGTCCAAAATCATGGGTTTTCGTTCAGCAGTGGAAGTAGGAGGCGCGCTCTACAATAGGCAAGGGTTTTCAAGTCTGCAAGTACGTTTTAAACTGAGTTCCATGAACATTGTCCAAAATCATGTTTTAACCAAAATCCGCAATGCGACCAGTTCAGCATATGAGAGGAGACACTGTTTGAGTGTAACAAACGTGAAACATTTCTTTTAGCCTTTTCGCATGAAAACAGGGTCCAAAATCATGGGTTTTCGTTCAGCAGTGGAAGTAGGAGGCGCGCTCTACAATAGGCAAGGGTTTTCAAGTCTGCAAGTACGTTTTAAACTGAGTTCCATGAACATTGTCCAAAATCATGTTTTAACCAAAATCCACAATGCGACCAGTTCAGCATATGAGAGGAGACACTGTTTGAGTGTAACAAACGTGAAACATTTCTTTTAGCCTTTTCGCATGAAAACAGGGTCCAAAATCATGGGTTTTCGTTCAGCAGTGGAAGTAGGAGGCGCGCTCTACAATAGGCAAGGGTTTTCAAGTCTGCAAGTACGTTTTAAACTGAGTTCCATGAACATTGTCCAAAATCATGTTTTAACCAAAATCCGCAATGCGACCAGTTCAGCATATGAGAGGAGACACTGTTTGAGTGTAACAAACGTGAAACATTTCTTTTAGCCTTTTCGCATGAAAACAGGGTCCAAAATCATGGGTTTTCGTTCAGCAGTGGAAGTAGGAGGCGCGCTCTACACTAGGCAAGGGTTTTCAAGTCTGCAAGTACGTTTTAAACTGAGTTCCATGAACATTGTCCAAAATCATGTTTTAACCAAAATCCACAATGCGACCAGTTCAGCATATGAGAGGAGACACTGTTTGAGTGTAACAAACGTGAAACATTTCTTTTAGCCTTTTCGCATGAAAATAGGGTCCAAAATCATGGGTTTTCGTTCAGCAGTGGAAGTAGGAGGCGCGCTCTACAATAGGCAAGGGTTTTCAAGTCTGCAAGTACGTTTTAAACTGAGTTCCATGAACATTGTCCAAAATCATGTTTTAACCAAAATCCACAATGCGACCAGTTCAGCATATGAGAGGAGACACTGTTTGAGTGTAACAAACGTGAAACATTTCTTTTAGCCTTTTCGCATGAAAACAGGGTCCAAAATCATGGGTTTTCGTTCAGCAGTGGAAGTAGGAGGCGCGCTCTACAATAGGCAAGGGTTTTCAAGTCTGCAAGTACGTTTTAAACTGAGTTCCATGAACATTGTCCAAAATCATGTTTTAACCAAAATCCACAATGCGACCAGTTCAGCATATGAGAGGAGACACTGTTTGAGTGTAACAAACGTGAAACATTTCTTTTAGCCTTTTCGCATGAAAACAGGGTCCAAAATCATGGGTTTTCGTTCAGCAGTGGAAGTAGGAGGTGCGCTCTACAATAGGCAAGGGTTTTCAAGTCTGCAAGTACGTTTTAAACTGAGTTCGATGAACATTGTCCAAAATCATGTTTTAACCAAAATCCGCAATGCGACCAGTTCAGCATATGAGAGGAGACACTGTTTGAGTGTAACAAACGTGAAACATTTCTTTTAGCCTTTTCGCATGAAAACAGGGTCCAAAATCATGGGTTTTCGTTCAGCAGTGGAAGTAGGAGGCGCGCTCTACAATAGGCAAGGGTTTTCAAGTCTGCAAGTACGTTTTAAACTGAGTTCCATGAACATTGTCCAAAATCATGTTTTAACCAAAATCCGCAATGCGACCAGTTCAGCATATGAGAGGAGACACTGTTTGAGTGTAACAAACGTGAAACATTTCTTTTAGCCTTTTCGCATGAAAACAGGGTCCAAAATCATGGGTTTTCGTTCAGCAGTGGAAGTAGGAGGCGCGCTCTACAATAGGCAAGGGTTTTCAAGTCTGCAAGTACGTTTTAAACTGAGTTCCATGAACATTGTCCAAAATCATGTTTTAACCAAAATCCGCAATGCGACCAGTTCAGCATATGAGAGGAGACACTGTTTGAGTGTAACAAACGTGAAACATTTCTTTTAGCCTTTTCGCATGAAAACAGGGTCCAAAATCATGGGTTTTCGTTCAGCAGTGGAAGTAGGAGGCGCGCTCTACAATAGGCAAGGGTTTTCAAGTCTGCAAGTACGTTTTAAACTGAGTTCCATGAACATTGTCCAAAATCATGTTTTAACCAAAATCCACAATGCGACCAGTTCAGCATATGAGAGGAGACACTGTTTGAGTGTAACAAACGTGAAACATTTCTTTTAGCCTTTTCGCATGAAAACAGGGTCCAAAATCATGGGTTTTCGTTCAGCAGTGGAAGTAGGAGGCGCGCTCTACAATAGGCAAGGGTTTTCAAGTCTGCAAGTACGTTTTAAACTGAGTTCCATGAACATTGTCCAAAATCATGTTTTAACCAAAATCCGCAATGCGACCAGTTCAGCATATGAGAGGAGACACTGTTTGAGTGTAACAAACGTGAAACATTTCTTTTAGCCTTTTCGCATGAAAACAGGGTCCAAAATCATGGGTTTTCGTTCAGCAGTGGAAGTAGGAGGCGCGCTCTACACTAGGCAAGGGTTTTCAAGTCTGCAAGTACGTTTTAAACTGAGTTCCATGAACATTGTCCAAAATCATGTTTTAACCAAAATCCACAATGCGACCAGTTCAGCATATGAGAGGAGACACTGTTTGAGTGTAACAAACGTGAAACATTTCTTTTAGCCTTTTCGCATGAAAATAGGGTCCAAAATCATGGGTTTTCGTTCAGCAGTGGAAGTAGGAGGCGCGCTCTACAATAGGCAAGGGTTTTCAAGTCTGCAAGTACGTTTTAAACTGAGTTCCATGAACATTGTCCAAAATCATGTTTTAACCAAAATCCACAATGCGACCAGTTCAGCATATGAGAGGAGACACTGTTTGAGTGTAACAAACGTGAAACATTTCTTTTAGCCTTTTCGCATGAAAACAGGGTCCAAAATCATGGGTTTTCGTTCAGCAGTGGAAGTAGGAGGCGCGCTCTACAATAGGCAAGGGTTTTCAAGTCTGCAAGTACGTTTTAAACTGAGTTCCATGAACATTGTCCAAAATCATGTTTTAACCAAAATCCACAATGCGACCAGTTCAGCATATGAGAGGAGACACTGTTTGAGTGTAACAAACGTGAAACATTTCTTTTAGCCTTTTCGCATGAAAACAGGGTCCAAAATCATGGGTTTTCGTTCAGCAGTGGAAGTAGGAGGTGCGCTCTACAATAGGCAAGGGTTTTCAAGTCTGCAAGTACGTTTTAAACTGAGTTCGATGAACATTGTCCAAAATCATGTTTTAACCAAAATCCGCAATGCGACCAGTTCAGCATATGAGAGGAGACACTGTTTGAGTGTAACAAACGTGAAACATTTCTTTTAGCCTTTTCGCATGAAAACAGGGTCCAAAATCATGGGTTTTCGTTCAGCAGTGGAAGTAGGAGGCGCGCTCTACAATAGGCAAGGGTTTTCAAGTCTGCAAGTACGTTTTAAACTGAGTTCCATGAACATTGTCCAAAATCATGTTTTAACCAAAATCCGCAATGCGACCAGTTCAGCATATGAGAGGAGACACTGTTTGAGTGTAACAAACGTGAAACATTTCTTTTAGCCTTTTCGCATGAAAACAGGGTCCAAAATCATGGGTTTTCGTTCAGCAGTGGAAGTAGGAGGCGCGCTCTACAATAGGCAAGGGTTTTCAAGTCTGCAAGTACGTTTTAAACTGAGTTCCATGAACATTGTCCAAAATCATGTTTTAACCAAAATCCGCAATGCGACCAGTTCAGCATATGAGAGGAGACACTGTTTGAGTGTAACAAACGTGAAACATTTCTTTTAGCCTTTTCGCATGAAAACAGGGTCCAAAATCATGGGTTTTCGTTCAGCAGTGGAAGTAGGAGGCGCGCTCTACAATAGGCAAGGGTTTTCAAGTCTGCAAGTACGTTTTAAACTGAGTTCCATGAACATTGTCCAAAATCATGTTTTAACCAAAATCCGCAATGCGACCAGTTCAGCATATGAGAGGAGACACTGTTTGAGTGTAACAAACGTGAAACATTCCTTTTAGCCTTTTCGCATGAAAACAGGGTCCAAAATCATGGGTTTTCGTTCAGCAGTGGAAGTAGGAGGCGCGCTCTACAATAGGCAAGGGTTTTCAAGTCTGCAAGTACGTTTTAAACTGAGTTCCATGAACATTGTCCAAAATCATGTTTTAACCAAAATCCACAATGCGACCAGTTCAGCATATGAGAGGAGACACTGTTTGAGTGTAACAAACGTGAAACATTTCTTTTAGCCTTTTCGCATGAAAACAGGGTCCAAAATCATGGGTTTTCGTTCAGCAGTGGAAGTAGGAGGCGCGCTCTACAATAGGCAAGGGTTTTCAAGTCTGCAAGTACGTTTTAAACTGAGTTCCATGAACATTGTCCAAAATCATGTTTTAACCAAAATCCACAATGCGACCAGTTCAGCATATGAGAGGAGACACTGTTTGAGTGTAACAAACGTGAAACATTTCTTTTAGCCTTTTCGCATGAAAACAGGGTCCAAAATCATGGGTTTTCGTTCAGCAGTGGAAGTAGGAGGTGCGCTCTACAATAGGCAAGGGTTTTCAAGTCTGCAAGTACGTTTTAAACTGAGTTCCATGAACATTGTCCAAAATCATGTTTTAACCAAAATCCGCAATGCGACCAGTTCAGCATATGAGAGGAGACACTGTTTGAGTGTAACAAACGTGAAACATTTCTTTTAGCCTTTTCGCATGAAAACAGGGTCCAAAATCATGGGTTTTCGTTCAGCAGTGGAAGTAGGAGGCGCGCTCTACAATAGGCAAGGGTTTTCAAGTCTGCAAGTACGTTTTAAACTGAGTTCCATGAACATTGTCCAAAATCATGTTTTAACCAAAATCCGCAATGCGACCAGTTCAGCATATGAGAGGAGACACTGTTTGAGTGTAACAAACGTGAAACATTTCTTTTAGCCTTTTCGCATGAAAACAGGGTCCAAAATCATGGGTTTTCGTTCAGCAGTGGAAGTAGGAGGCGCGCTCTACAATAGGCAAGGGTTTTCAAGTCTGCAAGTACGTTTTAAACTGAGTTCCATGAACATTGTCCAAAATCATGTTTTAACCAAAATCCACAATGCGACCAGTTCAGCATATGAGAGGAGACACTGTTTGAGTGTAACAAACGTGAAACATTTCTTTTAGCCTTTTCGCATGAAAACAGGGTCCAAAATCATGGGTTTTCGTTCAGCAGTGGAAGTAGGAGGCGCGCTCTACAATAGGCAAGGGTTTTCAAGTCTGCAAGTACGTTTTAAACTGAGTTCCATGAACATTGTCCAAAATCATGTTTTAACCAAAATCCGCAATGCGACCAGTTCAGCATATGAGAGGAGACACTGTTTGAGTGTAACAAACGTGAAACATTTCTTTTAGCCTTTTCGCATGAAAACAGGGTCCAAAATCATGGGTTTTCGTTCAGCAGTGGAAGTAGGAGGCGCGCTCTACACTAGGCAAGGGTTTTCAAGTCTGCAAGTACGTTTTAAACTGAGTTCCATGAACATTGTCCAAAATCATGTTTTAACCAAAATCCACAATGCGACCAGTTCAGCATATGAGAGGAGACACTGTTTGAGTGTAACAAACGTGAAACATTTCTTTTAGCCTTTTCGCATGAAAACAGGGTCCAAAATCATGGGTTTTCGTTCAGCAGTGGAAGTAGGAGGCGCGCTCTACAATAGGCAAGGGTTTTCAAGTCTGCAAGTACGTTTTAAACTGAGTTCCATGAACATTGTCCAAAATCATGTTTTAACCAAAATCCACAATGCGACCAGTTCAGCATATGAGAGGAGACACTGTTTGAGTGTAACAAACGTGAAACATTTCTTTTAGCCTTTTCGCATGAAAACAGGGTCCAAAATCATGGGTTTTCGTTCAGCAGTGGAAGTAGGAGGCGCGCTCTACAATAGGCAAGGGTTTTCAAGTCTGCAAGTACGTTTTAAACTGAGTTCCATGAACATTGTCCAAAATCATGTTTTAACCAAAGTCCACAATGCGACCAGTTCAGCATATGAGAGGAGACACTGTTTGAGTGTAACAAACGTGAAACATTTCTTTTAGCCTTTTCGCATGAAAACAGGGTCCAAAATCATGGGTTTTCGTTCAGCAGTGGAAGTAGGAGGTGCGCTCTACAATAGGCAAGGGTTTTCAAGTCTGCAAGTACGTTTTAAACTGAGTTCGATGAACATTGTCCAAAATCATGTTTTAACCAAAATCCGCAATGCGACCAGTTCAGCATATGAGAGGAGACACTGTTTGAGTGTAACAAACGTGAAACATTTCTTTTAGCCTTTTCGCATGAAAACAGGGTCCAAAATCATGGGTTTTCGTCCAGCAGTGGAAGTAGGAGGCGCGCTCTACAATAGGCAAGGGTTTTCAAGTCTGCAAGTACGTTTTAAACTGAGTTCCATGAACATTGTCCAAAATCATGTTTTAACCAAAATCCGCAATGCGACCAGTTCAGCATATGAGAGGAGACACTGTTTGAGTGTAACAAACGTGAAACATTTCTTTTAGCCTTTTCGCATGAAAACAGGGTCCAAAATCATGGGTTTTCGTTCAGCAGTGGAAGTAGGAGGCGCGCTCTACAATAGGCAAGGGTTTTCAAGTCTGCAAGTACGTTTTAAACTGAGTTCCATGAACATTGTCCAAAATCATGTTTTAACCAAAATCCGCAATGCGACCAGTTCAGCATATGAGAGGAGACACTGTTTGAGTGTAACAAACGTGAAACATTTCTTTTAGCCTTTTCGCATGAAAACAGGGTCCAAAATCATGGGTTTTCGTTCAGCAGTGGAAGTAGGAGGCGCGCTCTACACTAGGCAAGGGTTTTCAAGTCTGCAAGTACGTTTTAAACTGAGTTCCATGAACATTGTCCAAAATCATGTTTTAACCAAAATCCACAATGCGACCAGTTCAGCATATGAGAGGAGACACTGTTTGAGTGTAACAAACGTGAAACATTTCTTTTAGCCTTTTCGCATGAAAACAGGGTCCAAAATCATGGGTTTTCGTTCAGCAGTGGAAGTAGGAGGCGCGCTCTACAATAGGCAAGGGTTTTCAAGTCTGCAAGTACGTTTTAAACTGAGTTCCATGAACATTGTCCAAAATCATGTTTTAACCAAAATCCACAATGCGACCAGTTCAGCATATGAGAGGAGACACTGTTTGAGTGTAACAAACGTGAAACATTTCTTTTAGCCTTTTCGCATGAAAACAGGGTCCAAAATCATGGGTTTTCGTTCAGCAGTGGAAGTAGGAGGTGCGCTCTACAATAGGCAAGGGTTTTCAAGTCTGCAAGTACGTTTTAAACTGAGTTCGATGAACATTGTCCAAAATCATGTTTTAACCAAAATCCGCAATGCGACCAGTTCAGCATATGAGAGGAGACACTGTTTGAGTGTAACAAACGTGAAACATTTCTTTTAGCCTTTTCGCATGAAAACAGGGTCCAAAATCATGGGTTTTCGTCCAGCAGTGGAAGTAGGAGGCGCGCTCTACAATAGGCAAGGGTTTTCAAGTCTGCAAGTACGTTTTAAACTGAGTTCCATGAACATTGTCCAAAATCATGTTTTAACCAAAATCCGCAATGCGACCAGTTCAGCATATGAGAGGAGACACTGTTTGAGTGTAACAAACGTGAAACATTTCTTTTAGCCTTTTCGCATGAAAACAGGGTCCAAAATCATGGGTTTTCGTTCAGCAGTGGAAGTAGGAGGCGCGCTCTACAATAGGCAAGGGTTTTCAAGTCTGCAAGTACGTTTTAAACTGAGTTCCATGAACATTGTCCAAAATCATGTTTTAACCAAAATCCGCAATGCGACCAGTTCAGCATATGAGAGGAGACACTGTTTGAGTGTAACAAACGTGAAACATTCCTTTTAGCCTTTTCGCATGAAAACAGGGTCCAAAATCATGGGTTTTCGTTCAGCAGTGGAAGTAGGAGGCGCGCTCTACAATAGGCAAGGGTTTTCAAGTCTGCAAGTACGTTTTAAACTGAGTTCCATGAACATTGTCCAAAATCATGTTTTAACCAAAATCCGCAATGCGACCAGTTCAGCATATGAGAGGAGACACTGTTTGAGTGTAACAAACGTGAAACATTTCTTTTAGCCTTTTCGCATGAAAACAGGGTCCAAAATCATGGGTTTTCGTTCAGCAGTGGAAGTAGGAGGCGCGCTCTACAATAGGCAAGGGTTTTCAAGTCTGCAAGTACGTTTTAAACTGAGTTCCATGAACATTGTCCAAAATCATGTTTTAACCAAAATCCGCAATGCGACCAGTTCAGCATATGAGAGGAGACACTGTTTGAGTGTAACAAACGTGAAACATTTCTTTTAGCCTTTTCGCATGAAAACAGGGTCCAAAATCATGGGTTTTCGTTCAGCAGTGGAAGTAGGAGGCGCGCTCTACAATAGGCAAGGGTTTTCAAGTCTGCAAGTACGTTTTAAACTGAGTTCCATGAACATTGTCCAAAATCATGTTTTAACCAAAATCCGCAATGCGACCAGTTCAGCATATGAGAGGAGACACTGTTTGAGTGTAACAAACGTGAAACATTTCTTTTAGCCTTTTCGCATGAAAACAGGGTCCAAAATCATGGGTTTTCGTTCAGCAGTGGAAGTAGGAGGCGCGCTCTACAATAGGCAAGGGTTTTCAAGTCTGCAAGTACGTTTTAAACTGAGTTCCATGAACATTGTCCAAAATCATGTTTTAACCAAAATCCGCAATGCGACCAGTTCAGCATATGAGAGGAGACACTGTTTGAGTGTAACAAACGTGAAACATTTCTTTTAGCCTTTTCGCATGAAAACAGGGTCCAAAATCATGGGTTTTCGTTCAGCAGTGGAAGTAGGAGGCGCGCTCTACAATAGGCAAGGGTTTTCAAGTCTGCAAGTACGTTTTAAACTGAGTTCCATGAACATTGTCCAAAATCATGTTTTAACCAAAATCCGCAATGCGACCAGTTCAGCATATGAGAGGAGACACTGTTTGAGTGTAACAAACGTGAAACATTTCTTTTAGCCTTTTCGCATGAAAACAGGGTCCAAAATCATGGGTTTTCGTTCAGCAGTGGAAGTAGGAGGCGCGCTCTACAATAGGCAAGGGTTTTCAAGTCTGCAAGTACGTTTTAAACTGAGTTCCATGAACATTGTCCAAAATCATGTTTTAACCAAAATCCGCAATGCGACCAGTTCAGCATATGAGAGGAGACACTGTTTGAGTGTAACAAACGTGAAACATTTCTTTTAGCCTTTTCGCATGAAAACAGGGTCCAAAATCATGGGTTTTCGTTCAGCAGTGGAAGTAGGAGGCGCGCTCTACAATAGGCAAGGGTTTTCAAGTCTGCAAGTACGTTTTAAACTGAGTTCCATGAACATTGTCCAAAATCATGTTTTAACCAAAATCCGCAATGCGACCAGTTCAGCATATGAGAGGAGACACTGTTTGAGTGTAACAAACGTGAAACATTTCTTTTAGCCTTTTCGCATGAAAACAGGGTCCAAAATCATGGGTTTTCGTTCAGCAGTGGAAGTAGGAGGCGCGCTCTACAATAGGCAAGGGTTTTCAAGTCTGCAAGTACGTTTTAAACTGAGTTCCATGAACATTGTCCAAAATCATGTTTTAACCAAAATCCGCAATGCGACCAGTTCAGCATATGAGAGGAGACACTGTTTGAGTGTAACAAACGTGAAACATTTCTTTTAGCCTTTTCGCATGAAAACAGGGTCCAAAATCATGGGTTTTCGTTCAGCAGTGGAAGTAGGAGGCGCGCTCTACAATAGGCAAGGGTTTTCAAGTCTGCAAGTACGTTTTAAACTGAGTTCCATGAACATTGTCCAAAATCATGTTTTAACCAAAATCCGCAATGCGACCAGTTCAGCATATGAGAGGAGACACTGTTTGAGTGTAACAAACGTGAAACATTTCTTTTAGCCTTTTCGCATGAAAACAGGGTCCAAAATCATGGGTTTTCGTTCAGCAGTGGAAGTAGGAGGCGCGCTCTACAATAGGCAAGGGTTTTCAAGTCTGCAAGTACGTTTTAAACTGAGTTCCATGAACATTGTCCAAAATCATGTTTTAACCAAAATCCGCAATGCGACCAGTTCAGCATATGAGAGGAGACACTGTTTGAGTGTAACAAACGTGAAACATTTCTTTTAGCCTTTTCGCATGAAAACAGGGTCCAAAATCATGGGTTTTCGTTCAGCAGTGGAAGTAGGAGGCGCGCTCTACAATAGGCAAGGGTTTTCAAGTCTGCAAGTACGTTTTAAACTGAGTTCCATGAACATTGTCCAAAATCATGTTTTAACCAAAATCCGCAATGCGACCAGTTCAGCATATGAGAGGAGACACTGTTTGAGTGTAACAAACGTGAAACATTTCTTTTAGCCTTTTCGCATGAAAACAGGGTCCAAAATCATGGGTTTTCGTTCAGCAGTGGAAGTAGGAGGCGCGCTCTACAATAGGCAAGGGTTTTCAAGTCTGCAAGTACGTTTTAAACTGAGTTCCATGAACATTGTCCAAAATCATGTTTTAACCAAAATCCGCAATGCGACCAGTTCAGCATATGAGAGGAGACACTGTTTGAGTGTAACAAACGTGAAACATTTCTTTTAGCCTTTTCGCATGAAAACAGGGTCCAAAATCATGGGTTTTCGTTCAGCAGTGGAAGTAGGAGGCGCGCTCTACAATAGGCAAGGGTTTTCAAGTCTGCAAGTACGTTTTAAACTGAGTTCCATGAACATTGTCCAAAATCATGTTTTAACCAAAATCCGCAATGCGACCAGTTCAGCATATGAGAGGAGACACTGTTTGAGTGTAACAAACGTGAAACATTTCTTTTAGCCTTTTCGCATGAAAACAGGGTCCAAAATCATGGGTTTTCGTTCAGCAGTGGAAGTAGGAGGCGCGCTCTACAATAGGCAAGGGTTTTCAAGTCTGCAAGTACGTTTTAAACTGAGTTCCATGAACATTGTCCAAAATCATGTTTTAACCAAAATCCGCAATGCGACCAGTTCAGCATATGAGAGGAGACACTGTTTGAGTGTAACAAACGTGAAACATTTCTTTTAGCCTTTTCGCATGAAAACAGGGTCCAAAATCATGGGTTTTCGTTCAGCAGTGGAAGTAGGAGGCGCGCTCTACAATAGGCAAGGGTTTTCAAGTCTGCAAGTACGTTTTAAACTGAGTTCCATGAACATTGTCCAAAATCATGTTTTAACCAAAATCCGCAATGCGACCAGTTCAGCATATGAGAGGAGACACTGTTTGAGTGTAACAAACGTGAAACATTTCTTTTAGCCTTTTCGCATGAAAACAGGGTCCAAAATCATGGGTTTTCGTTCAGCAGTGGAAGTAGGAGGCGCGCTCTACAATAGGCAAGGGTTTTCAAGTCTGCAAGTACGTTTTAAACTGAGTTCCATGAACATTGTCCAAAATCATGTTTTAACCAAAATCCGCAATGCGACCAGTTCAGCATATGAGAGGAGACACTGTTTGAGTGTAACAAACGTGAAACATTTCTTTTAGCCTTTTCGCATGAAAACAGGGTCCAAAATCATGGGTTTTCGTTCAGCAGTGGAAGTAGGAGGCGCGCTCTACAATAGGCAAGGGTTTTCAAGTCTGCAAGTACGTTTTAAACTGAGTTCCATGAACATTGTCCAAAATCATGTTTTAACCAAAATCCGCAATGTGACCAGTTCAGCATATGAGAGGAGACACTGTTTGAGTGTAACAAACGTGAAACATTTCTTTTAGCCTTTTCGCATGAAAACAGGGTCCAAAATCATGGGTTTTCGTTCAGCAGTGGAAGTAGGAGGCGCGCTCTACAATAGGCAAGGGTTTTCAAGTCTGCAAGTACGTTTTAAACTGAGTTCCATGAACATTGTCCAAAATCATGTTTTAACCAAAATCCGCAATGCGACCAGTTCAGCATATGAGAGGAGACACTGTTTGAGTGTAACAAACGTGAAACATTTCTTTTAGCCTTTTCGCATGAAAACAGGGTCCAAAATCATGGGTTTTCGTTCAGCAGTGGAAGTAGGAGGCGCGCTCTACAATAGGCAAGGGTTTTCAAGTCTGCAAGTACGTTTTAAACTGAGTTCCATGAACATTGTCCAAAATCATGTTTTAACCAAAATCCGCAATGCGACCAGTTCAGCATATGAGAGGAGACACTGTTTGAGTGTAACAAACGTGAAACATTTCTTTTAGCCTTTTCGCATGAAAACAGGGTCCAAAATCATGGGTTTTCGTTCAGCAGTGGAAGTAGGAGGCGCGCTCTACAATAGGCAAGGGTTTTCAAGTCTGCAAGTACGTTTTAAACTGAGTTCCATGAACATTGTCCAAAATCATGTTTTAACCAAAATCCACAATGCGACCAGTTCAGCATATGAGAGGAGACACTGTTTGAGTGTAACAAACGTGAAACATTTCTTTTAGCCTTTTCGCATGAAAACAGGGTCCAAAATCATGGGTTTTCGTTCAGCAGTGGAAGTAGGAGGCGCGCTCTACAATAGGCAAGGGTTTTCAAGTCTGCAAGTACGTTTTAAACTGAGTTCCATGAACATTGTCCAAAATCATGTTTTAACCAAAATCCGCAATGCGACCAGTTCAGCATATGAGAGGAGACACTGTTTGAGTGTAACAAACGTGAAACATTTCTTTTAGCCTTTTCGCATGAAAACAGGGTCCAAAATCATGGGTTTTCGTTCAGCAGTGGAAGTAGGAGGCGCGCTCTACAATAGGCAAGGGTTTTCAAGTCTGCAAGTACGTTTTAAACTGAGTTCCATGAACATTGTCCAAAATCATGTTTTAACCAAAATCCGCAATGCGACCAGTTCAGCATATGAGAGGAGACACTGTTTGAGTGTAACAAACGTGAAACATTTCTTTTAGCCTTTTCGCATGAAAACAGGGTCCAAAATCATGGGTTTTCGTTCAGCAGTGGAAGTAGGAGGCGCGCTCTACAATAGGCAAGGGTTTTCAAGTCTGCAAGTACGTTTTAAACTGAGTTCCATGAACATTGTCCAAAATCATGTTTTAACCAAAATCCGCAATGCGACCAGTTCAGCATATGAGAGGAGACACTGTTTGAGTGTAACAAACGTGAAACATTTCTTTTAGCCTTTTCGCATGAAAACAGGGTCCAAAATCATGGGTTTTCGTTCAGCAGTGGAAGTAGGAGGCGCGCTCTACAATAGGCAAGGGTTTTCAAGTCTGCAAGTACGTTTTAAACTGAGTTCCATGAACATTGTCCAAAATCATGTTTTAACCAAAATCCGCAATGCGACCAGTTCAGCATATGAGAGGAGACACTGTTTGAGTGTAACAAACGTGAAACATTCCTTTTAGCCTTTTCGCATGAAAACAGGGTCCAAAATCATGGGTTTTCGTTCAGCAGTGGAAGTAGGAGGCGCGCTCTACAATAGGCAAGGGTTTTCAAGTCTGCAAGTACGTTTTAAACTGAGTTCCATGAACATTGTCCAAAATCATGTTTTAACCAAAATCCGCAATGCGACCAGTTCAGCATATGAGAGGAGACACTGTTTGAGTGTAACAAACGTGAAACATTTCTTTTAGCCTTTTCGCATGAAAACAGGGTCCAAAATCATGGGTTTTCGTTCAGCAGTGGAAGTAGGAGGCGCGCTCTACAATAGGCAAGGGTTTTCAAGTCTGCAAGTACGTTTTAAACTGAGTTCCATGAACATTGTCCAAAATCATGTTTTAACCAAAATCCGCAATGCGACCAGTTCAGCATATGAGAGGAGACACTGTTTGAGTGTAACAAACGTGAAACATTTCTTTTAGCCTTTTCGCATGAAAACAGGGTCCAAAATCATGGGTTTTCGTTCAGCAGTGGAAGTAGGAGGCGCGCTCTACAATAGGCAAGGGTTTTCAAGTCTGCAAGTACGTTTTAAACTGAGTTCCATGAACATTGTCCAAAATCATGTTTTAACCAAAATCCGCAATGTGACCAGTTCAGCATATGAGAGGAGACACTGTTTGAGTGTAACAAACGTGAAACATTTCTTTTAGCCTTTTCGCATGAAAACAGGGTCCAAAATCATGGGTTTTCGTTCAGCAGTGGAAGTAGGAGGCGCGCTCTACAATAGGCAAGGGTTTTCAAGTCTGCAAGTACGTTTTAAACTGAGTTCCATGAACATTGTCCAAAATCATGTTTTAACCAAAATCCGCAATGCGACCAGTTCAGCATATGAGAGGAGACACTGTTTGAGTGTAACAAACGTGAAACATTTCTTTTAGCCTTTTCGCATGAAAACAGGGTCCAAAATCATGGGTTTTCGTTCAGCAGTGGAAGTAGGAGGCGCGCTCTACAATAGGCAAGGGTTTTCAAGTCTGCAAGTACGTTTTAAACTGAGTTCCATGAACATTGTCCAAAATCATGTTTTAACCAAAATCCGCAATGCGACCAGTTCAGCATATGAGAGGAGACACTGTTTGAGTGTAACAAACGTGAAACATTTCTTTTAGCCTTTTCGCATGAAAACAGGGTCCAAAATCATGGGTTTTCGTTCAGCAGTGGAAGTAGGAGGCGCGCTCTACAATAGGCAAGGGTTTTCAAGTCTGCAAGTACGTTTTAAACTGAGTTCCATGAACATTGTCCAAAATCATGTTTTAACCAAAATCCGCAATGCGACCAGTTCAGCATATGAGAGGAGACACTGTTTGAGTGTAACAAACGTGAAACATTTCTTTTAGCCTTTTCGCATGAAAACAGGGTCCAAAATCATGGGTTTTCGTTCAGCAGTGGAAGTAGGAGGCGCGCTCTACAATAGGCAAGGGTTTTCAAGTCTGCAAGTACGTTTTAAACTGAGTTCCATGAACATTGTCCAAAATCATGTTTTAACCAAAATCCGCAATGCGACCAGTTCAGCATATGAGAGGAGACACTGTTTGAGTGTAACAAACGTGAAACATTTCTTTTAGCCTTTTCGCATGAAAACAGGGTCCAAAATCATGGGTTTTCGTTCAGCAGTGGAAGTAGGAGGCGCGCTCTACAATAGGCAAGGGTTTTCAAGTCTGCAAGTACGTTTTAAACTGAGTTCCATGAACATTGTCCAAAATCATGTTTTAACCAAAATCCGCAATGCGACCAGTTCAGCATATGAGAGGAGACACTGTTTGAGTGTAACAAACGTGAAACATTTCTTTTAGCCTTTTCGCATGAAAACAGGGTCCAAAATCATGGGTTTTCGTTCAGCAGTGGAAGTAGGAGGCGCGCTCTACAATAGGCAAGGGTTTTCAAGTCTGCAAGTACGTTTTAAACTGAGTTCCATGAACATTGTCCAAAATCATGTTTTAACCAAAATCCGCAATGCGACCAGTTCAGCATATGAGAGGAGACACTGTTTGAGTGTAACAAACGTGAAACATTTCTTTTAGCCTTTTCGCATGAAAACAGGGTCCAAAATCATGGGTTTTCGTTCAGCAGTGGAAGTAGGAGGCGCGCTCTACAATAGGCAAGGGTTTTCAAGTCTGCAAGTACGTTTTAAACTGAGTTCCATGAACATTGTCCAAAATCATGTTTTAACCAAAATCCGCAATGCGACCAGTTCAGCATATGAGAGGAGACACTGTTTGAGTGTAACAAACGTGAAACATTTCTTTTAGCCTTTTCGCATGAAAACAGGGTCCAAAATCATGGGTTTTCGTTCAGCAGTGGAAGTAGGAGGCGCGCTCTACAATAGGCAAGGGTTTTCAAGTCTGCAAGTACGTTTTAAACTGAGTTCCATGAACATTGTCCAAAATCATGTTTTAACCAAAATCCGCAATGCGACCAGTTCAGCATATGAGAGGAGACACTGTTTGAGTGTAACAAACGTGAAACATTTCTTTTAGCCTTTTCGCATGAAAACAGGGTCCAAAATCATGGGTTTTCGTTCAGCAGTGGAAGTAGGAGGCGCGCTCTACAATAGGCAAGGGTTTTCAAGTCTGCAAGTACGTTTTAAACTGAGTTCCATGAACATTGTCCAAAATCATGTTTTAACCAAAATCCGCAATGCGACCAGTTCAGCATATGAGAGGAGACACTGTTTGAGTGTAACAAACGTGAAACATTTCTTTTAGCCTTTTCGCATGAAAACAGGGTCCAAAATCATGGGTTTTCGTTCAGCAGTGGAAGTAGGAGGCGCGCTCTACAATAGGCAAGGGTTTTCAAGTCTGCAAGTACGTTTTAAACTGAGTTCCATGAACATTGTCCAAAATCATGTTTTAACCAAAATCCGCAATGCGACCAGTTCAGCATATGAGAGGAGACACTGTTTGAGTGTAACAAACGTGAAACATTTCTTTTAGCCTTTTCGCATGAAAACAGGGTCCAAAATCATGGGTTTTCGTTCAGCAGTGGAAGTAGGAGGCGCGCTCTACAATAGGCAAGGGTTTTCAAGTCTGCAAGTACGTTTTAAACTGAGTTCCATGAACATTGTCCAAAATCATGTTTTAACCAAAATCCGCAATGCGACCAGTTCAGCATATGAGAGGAGACACTGTTTGAGTGTAACAAACGTGAAACATTTCTTTTAGCCTTTTCGCATGAAAACAGGGTCCAAAATCATGGGTTTTCGTTCAGCAGTGGAAGTAGGAGGCGCGCTCTACAATAGGCAAGGGTTTTCAAGTCTGCAAGTACGTTTTAAACTGAGTTCCATGAACATTGTCCAAAATCATGTTTTAACCAAAATCCGCAATGCGACCAGTTCAGCATATGAGAGGAGACACTGTTTGAGTGTAACAAACGTGAAACATTTCTTTTAGCCTTTTCGCATGAAAACAGGGTCCAAAATCATGGGTTTTCGTTCAGCAGTGGAAGTAGGAGGCGCGCTCTACAATAGGCAAGGGTTTTCAAGTCTGCAAGTACGTTTTAAACTGAGTTCCATGAACATTGTCCAAAATCATGTTTTAACCAAAATCCGCAATGCGACCAGTTCAGCATATGAGAGGAGACACTGTTTGAGTGTAACAAACGTGAAACATTTCTTTTAGCCTTTTCGCATGAAAACAGGGTCCAAAATCATGGGTTTTCGTTCAGCAGTGGAAGTAGGAGGCGCGCTCTACAATAGGCAAGGGTTTTCAAGTCTGCAAGTACGTTTTAAACTGAGTTCCATGAACATTGTCCAAAATCATGTTTTAACCAAAATCCGCAATGCGACCAGTTCAGCATATGAGAGGAGACACTGTTTGAGTGTAACAAACGTGAAACATTTCTTTTAGCCTTTTCGCATGAAAACAGGGTCCAAAATCATGGGTTTTCGTTCAGCAGTGGAAGTAGGAGGCGCGCTCTACAATAGGCAAGGGTTTTCAAGTCTGCAAGTACGTTTTAAACTGAGTTCCATGAACATTGTCCAAAATCATGTTTTAACCAAAATCCGCAATGCGACCAGTTCAGCATATGAGAGGAGACACTGTTTGAGTGTAACAAACGTGAAACATTTCTTTTAGCCTTTTCGCATGAAAACAGGGTCCAAAATCATGGGTTTTCGTTCAGCAGTGGAAGTAGGAGGCGCGCTCTACAATAGGCAAGGGTTTTCAAGTCTGCAAGTACGTTTTAAACTGAGTTCCATGAACATTGTCCAAAATCATGTTTTAACCAAAATCCGCAATGCGACCAGTTCAGCATATGAGAGGAGACACTGTTTGAGTGTAACAAACGTGAAACATTTCTTTTAGCCTTTTCGCATGAAAACAGGGTCCAAAATCATGGGTTTTCGTTCAGCAGTGGAAGTAGGAGGCGCGCTCTACAATAGGCAAGGGTTTTCAAGTCTGCAAGTACGTTTTAAACTGAGTTCCATGAACATTGTCCAAAATCATGTTTTAACCAAAATCCGCAATGCGACCAGTTCAGCATATGAGAGGAGACACTGTTTGAGTGTAACAAACGTGAAACATTTCTTTTAGCCTTTTCGCATGAAAACAGGGTCCAAAATCATGGGTTTTCGTTCAGCAGTGGAAGTAGGAGGCGCGCTCTACAATAGGCAAGGGTTTTCAAGTCTGCAAGTACGTTTTAAACTGAGTTCCATGAACATTGTCCAAAATCATGTTTTAACCAAAATCCGCAATGCGACCAGTTCAGCATATGAGAGGAGACACTGTTTGAGTGTAACAAACGTGAAACATTTCTTTTAGCCTTTTCGCATGAAAACAGGGTCCAAAATCATGGGTTTTCGTTCAGCAGTGGAAGTAGGAGGCGCGCTCTACAATAGGCAAGGGTTTTCAAGTCTGCAAGTACGTTTTAAACTGAGTTCCATGAACATTGTCCAAAATCATGTTTTAACCAAAATCCGCAATGCGACCAGTTCAGCATATGAGAGGAGACACTGTTTGAGTGTAACAAACGTGAAACATTTCTTTTAGCCTTTTCGCATGAAAACAGGGTCCAAAATCATGGGTTTTCGTTCAGCAGTGGAAGTAGGAGGCGCGCTCTACAATAGGCAAGGGTTTTCAAGTCTGCAAGTACGTTTTAAACTGAGTTCCATGAACATTGTCCAAAATCATGTTTTAACCAAAATCCGCAATGCGACCAGTTCAGCATATGAGAGGAGACACTGTTTGAGTGTAACAAACGTGAAACATTTCTTTTAGCCTTTTCGCATGAAAACAGGGTCCAAAATCATGGGTTTTCGTTCAGCAGTGGAAGTAGGAGGCGCGCTCTACAATAGGCAAGGGTTTTCAAGTCTGCAAGTACGTTTTAAACTGAGTTCCATGAACATTGTCCAAAATCATGTTTTAACCAAAATCCGCAATGCGACCAGTTCAGCATATGAGAGGAGACACTGTTTGAGTGTAACAAACGTGAAACATTTCTTTTAGCCTTTTCGCATGAAAACAGGGTCCAAAATCATGGGTTTTCGTTCAGCAGTGGAAGTAGGAGGCGCGCTCTACAATAGGCAAGGGTTTTCAAGTCTGCAAGTACGTTTTAAACTGAGTTCCATGAACATTGTCCAAAATCATGTTTTAACCAAAATCCGCAATGCGACCAGTTCAGCATATGAGAGGAGACACTGTTTGAGTGTAACAAACGTGAAACATTTCTTTTAGCCTTTTCGCATGAAAACAGGGTCCAAAATCATGGGTTTTCGTTCAGCAGTGGAAGTAGGAGGCGCGCTCTACAATAGGCAAGGGTTTTCAAGTCTGCAAGTACGTTTTAAACTGAGTTCCATGAACATTGTCCAAAATCATGTTTTAACCAAAATCCGCAATGCGACCAGTTCAGCATATGAGAGGAGACACTGTTTGAGTGTAACAAACGTGAAACATTTCTTTTAGCCTTTTCGCATGAAAACAGGGTCCAAAATCATGGGTTTTCGTTCAGCAGTGGAAGTAGGAGGCGCGCTCTACAATAGGCAAGGGTTTTCAAGTCTGCAAGTACGTTTTAAACTGAGTTCCATGAACATTGTCCAAAATCATGTTTTAACCAAAATCCGCAATGCGACCAGTTCAGCATATGAGAGGAGACACTGTTTGAGTGTAACAAACGTGAAACATTTCTTTTAGCCTTTTCGCATGAAAACAGGGTCCAAAATCATGGGTTTTCGTTCAGCAGTGGAAGTAGGAGGCGCGCTCTACAATAGGCAAGGGTTTTCAAGTCTGCAAGTACGTTTTAAACTGAGTTCCATGAACATTGTCCAAAATCATGTTTTAACCAAAATCCGCAATGCGACCAGTTCAGCATATGAGAGGAGACACTGTTTGAGTGTAACAAACGTGAAACATTTCTTTTAGCCTTTTCGCATGAAAACAGGGTCCAAAATCATGGGTTTTCGTTCAGCAGTGGAAGTAGGAGGCGCGCTCTACAATAGGCAAGGGTTTTCAAGTCTGCAAGTACGTTTTAAACTGAGTTCCATGAACATTGTCCAAAATCATGTTTTAACCAAAATCCGCAATGCGACCAGTTCAGCATATGAGAGGAGACACTGTTTGAGTGTAACAAACGTGAAACATTTCTTTTAGCCTTTTCGCATGAAAACAGGGTCCAAAATCATGGGTTTTCGTTCAGCAGTGGAAGTAGGAGGCGCGCTCTACAATAGGCAAGGGTTTTCAAGTCTGCAAGTACGTTTTAAACTGAGTTCCATGAACATTGTCCAAAATCATGTTTTAACCAAAATCCGCAATGCGACCAGTTCAGCATATGAGAGGAGACACTGTTTGAGTGTAACAAACGTGAAACATTTCTTTTAGCCTTTTCGCATGAAAACAGGGTCCAAAATCATGGGTTTTCGTTCAGCAGTGGAAGTAGGAGGCGCGCTCTACAATAGGCAAGGGTTTTCAAGTCTGCAAGTACGTTTTAAACTGAGTTCCATGAACATTGTCCAAAATCATGTTTTAACCAAAATCCGCAATGCGACCAGTTCAGCATATGAGAGGAGACACTGTTTGAGTGTAACAAACGTGAAACATTTCTTTTAGCCTTTTCGCATGAAAACAGGGTCCAAAATCATGGGTTTTCGTTCAGCAGTGGAAGTAGGAGGCGCGCTCTACAATAGGCAAGGGTTTTCAAGTCTGCAAGTACGTTTTAAACTGAGTTCCATGAACATTGTCCAAAATCATGTTTTAACCAAAATCCGCAATGCGACCAGTTCAGCATATGAGAGGAGACACTGTTTGAGTGTAACAAACGTGAAACATTTCTTTTAGCCTTTTCGCATGAAAACAGGGTCCAAAATCATGGGTTTTCGTTCAGCAGTGGAAGTAGGAGGCGCGCTCTACAATAGGCAAGGGTTTTCAAGTCTGCAAGTACGTTTTAAACTGAGTTCCATGAACATTGTCCAAAATCATGTTTTAACCAAAATCCGCAATGCGACCAGTTCAGCATATGAGAGGAGACACTGTTTGAGTGTAACAAACGTGAAACATTTCTTTTAGCCTTTTCGCATGAAAACAGGGTCCAAAATCATGGGTTTTCGTTCAGCAGTGGAAGTAGGAGGCGCGCTCTACAATAGGCAAGGGTTTTCAAGTCTGCAAGTACGTTTTGAACTGAGTTCCATGAACATTGTCCAAAATCATGTTTTAACCAAAATCCACAATGCGACCAGTTCAGCATATGAGAGGAGACACTGTTTGAGTGTAACAAACGTGAAACATTTCTTTTAGCCTTTTCGCATGAAAACAGGGTCCAAAATCATGGGTTTTCGTTCAGCAGTGGAAGTAGGAGGTGCGCTCTACAATAGGCAAGGGTTTTCAAGTCTGCAAGTACGTTTTAAACTGAGTTCCATGAACATTGTCCAAAATCATGTTTTAACCAAAATCCGCAATGCGACCAGTTCAGCATATGAGAGGAGACACTGTTTGAGTGTAACAAACGTGAAACATTTCTTTTAGCCTTTTCGCATGAAAACAGGGTCCAAAATCATGGGTTTTCGTTCAGCAGTGGAAGTAGGAGGCGCGCTCTACAATAGGCAAGGGTTTTCAAGTCTGCAAGTACGTTTTAAACTGAGTTCCATGAACATTGTCCAAAATCATGTTTTAACCAAAATCCGCAATGCGACCAGTTCAGCATATGAGAGGAGACACTGTTTGAGTGTAACAAACGTGAAACATTTCTTTTAGCCTTTTCGCATGAAAACAGGGTCCAAAATCATGGGTTTTCGTTCAGCAGTGGAAGTAGGAGGCGCGCTCTACAATAGGCAAGGGTTTTCAAGTCTGCAAGTACGTTTTAAACTGAGTTCCATGAACATTGTCCAAAATCATGTTTTAACCAAAATCCGCAATGCGACCAGTTCAGCATATGAGAGGAGACACTGTTTGAGTGTAACAAACGTGAAACATTTCTTTTAGCCTTTTCGCATGAAAACAGGGTCCAAAATCATGGGTTTTCGTTCAGCAGTGGAAGTAGGAGGCGCGCTCTACAATAGGCAAGGGTTTTCAAGTCTGCAAGTACGTTTTAAACTGAGTTCCATGAACATTGTCCAAAATCATGTTTTAACCAAAATCCGCAATGCGACCAGTTCAGCATATGAGAGGAGACACTGTTTGAGTGTAACAAACGTGAAACATTTCTTTTAGCCTTTTCGCATGAAAACAGGGTCCAAAATCATGGGTTTTCGTTCAGCAGTGGAAGTAGGAGGCGCGCTCTACAATAGGCAAGGGTTTTCAAGTCTGCAAGTACGTTTTAAACTGAGTTCCATGAACATTGTCCAAAATCATGTTTTAACCAAAATCCGCAATGCGACCAGTTCAGCATATGAGAGGAGACACTGTTTGAGTGTAACAAACGTGAAACATTTCTTTTAGCCTTTTCGCATGAAAACAGGGTCCAAAATCATGGGTTTTCGTTCAGCAGTGGAAGTAGGAGGCGCGCTCTACAATAGGCAAGGGTTTTCAAGTCTGCAAGTACGTTTTAAACTGAGTTCCATGAACATTGTCCAAAATCATGTTTTAACCAAAATCCGCAATGCGACCAGTTCAGCATATGAGAGGAGACACTGTTTGAGTGTAACAAACGTGAAACATTTCTTTTAGCCTTTTCGCATGAAAACAGGGTCCAAAATCATGGGTTTTCGTTCAGCAGTGGAAGTAGGAGGCGCGCTCTACAATAGGCAAGGGTTTTCAAGTCTGCAAGTGCGTTTTAAACTGAGTTCCATGAACATTGTCCAAAATCATGTTTTAACCAAAATCCGCAATGCGACCAGTTCAGCATATGAGAGGAGACACTGTTTGAGTGTAACAAACGTGAAACATTTCTTTTAGCCTTTTCGCATGAAAACAGGGTCCAAAATCATGGGTTTTCGTTCAGCAGTGGAAGTAGGAGGCGCGCTCTACAATAGGCAAGGGTTTTCAAGTCTGCAAGTACGTTTTAAACTGAGTTCCATGAACATTGTCCAAAATCATGTTTTAACCAAAATCCGCAATGCGACCAGTTCAGCATATGAGAGGAGACACTGTTTGAGTGTAACAAACGTGAAACATTTCTTTTAGCCTTTTCGCATGAAAACAGGGTCCAAAATCATGGGTTTTCGTTCAGCAGTGGAAGTAGGAGGCGCGCTCTACAATAGGCAAGGGTTTTCAAGTCTGCAAGTACGTTTTAAACTGAGTTCCATGAACATTGTCCAAAATCATGTTTTAACCAAAATCCACAATGCGACCAGTTCAGCATATGAGAGGAGACACTGTTTGAGTGTAACAAACGTGAAACATTTCTTTTAGCCTTTTCGCATGAAAACAGGGTCCAAAATCATGGGTTTTCGTTCAGCAGTGGAAGTAGGAGGTGCGCTCTACAATAGGCAAGGGTTTTCAAGTCTGCAAGTACGTTTTAAACTGAGTTCCATGAACATTGTCCAAAATCATGTTTTAACCAAAATCCGCAATGCGACCAGTTCAGCATATGAGAGGAGACACTGTTTGAGTGTAACAAACGTGAAACATTTCTTTTAGCCTTTTCGCATGAAAACAGGGTCCAAAATCATGGGTTTTCGTTCAGCAGTGGAAGTAGGAGGCGCACTCTACAATAGGCAAGGGTTTTCAAGTCTGCAAGTACGTTTTAAACTGAGTTCCATGAACATTGTCCAAAATCATGTTTTAACCAAAATCCGCAATGCGACCAGTTCAGCATATGAGAGGAGACACTGTTTGAGTGTAACAAACGTGAAACATTTCTTTTAGCCTTTTCGCATGAAAACAGGGTCCAAAATCATGGGTTTTCGTTCAGCAGTGGAAGTAGGAGGCGCGCTCTACAATAGGCAAGGGTTTTCAAGTCTGCAAGTACGTTTTAAACTGAGTTCCATGAACATTGTCCAAAATCATGTTTTAACCAAAATCCACAATGCGACCAGTTCAGCATATGAGAGGAGACACTGTTTGAGTGTAACAAACGTGAAACATTTCTTTTAGCCTTTTCGCATGAAAACAGGGTCCAAAATCATGGGTTTTCGTTCAGCAGTGGAAGTAGGAGGCGCGCTCTACAATAGGCAAGGGTTTTCAAGTCTGCAAGTACGTTTTAAACTGAGTTCCATGAACATTGTCCAAAATCATGTTTTAACCAAAATCCGCAATGCGACCAGTTCAGCATATGAGAGGAGACACTGTTTGAGTGTAACAAACGTGAAACATTTCTTTTAGCCTTTTCGCATGAAAACAGGGTCCAAAATCATGGGTTTTCGTTCAGCAGTGGAAGTAGGAGGCGCGCTCTACAATAGGCAAGGGTTTTCAAGTCTGCAAGTACGTTTTAAACTGAGTTCCATGAACATTGTCCAAAATCATGTTTTAACCAAAATCCGCAATGCGACCAGTTCAGCATATGAGAGGAGACACTGTTTGAGTGTAACAAACGTGAAACATTTCTTTTAGCCTTTTCGCATGAAAACAGGGTCCAAAATCATGGGTTTTCGTTCAGCAGTGGAAGTAGGAGGCGCGCTCTACAATAGGCAAGGGTTTTCAAGTCTGCAAGTACGTTTTAAACTGAGTTCCATGAACATTGTCCAAAATCATGTTTTAACCAAAATCCGCAATGCGACCAGTTCAGCATATGAGAGGAGACACTGTTTGAGTGTAACAAACGTGAAACATTTCTTTTAGCCTTTTCGCATGAAAACAGGGTCCAAAATCATGGGTTTTCGTTCAGCAGTGGAAGTAGGAGGCGCGCTCTACAATAGGCAAGGGTTTTCAAGTCTGCAAGTACGTTTTAAACTGAGTTCGATGAACATTGTCCAAAATCATGTTTTAACCAAAATCCGCAATGCGACCAGTTCAGCATATGAGAGGAGACACTGTTTGAGTGTAACAAACGTGAAACATTTCTTTTAGCCTTTTCGCATGAAAACAGGGTCCAAAATCATGGGTTTTCGTTCAGCAGTGGAAGTAGGAGGCGCGCTCTACAATAGGCAAGGGTTTTCAAGTCTGCAAGTACGTTTTAAACTGAGTTCCATGAACATTGTCCAAAATCATGTTTTAACCAAAATCCACAATGCGACCAGTTCAGCATATGAGAGGAGACACTGTTTGAGTGTAACAAACGTGAAACATTTTCTTTTAGCCTTTTCGCATGAAAACAGGGTCCAAAATCATGGGTTTTCGTTCAGCAGTGGAAGTAGGAGGTGCGCTCTACAATAGGCAAGGGTTTTCAAGTCTGCAAGTACGTTTTAAACTGAGTTCCATGAACATTGTCCAAAATCATGTTTTAACCAAAATCCGCAATGCGACCAGTTCAGCATATGAGAGGAGACACTGTTTGAGTGTAACAAACGTGAAACATTTCTTTTAGCCTTTTCGCATGAAAACAGGGTCCAAAATCATGGGTTTTCGTTCAGCAGTGGAAGTAGGAGGCGCACTCTACAATAGGCAAGGGTTTTCAAGTCTGCAAGTACGTTTTAAAATGAGTTCCATGAACATTGTCCAAAATCATGTTTTAACCAAAATCCGCAATGCGACCAGTTCAGCATATGAGAGGAGACACTGTTTGAGTGTAACAAACGTGAAACATTTCTTTTAGCCTTTTCGCATGAAAACAGGGTCCAAAATCATGGGTTTTCGTTCAGCAGTGGAAGTAGGAGGCGCGCTCTACAATAGGCAAGGGTTTTCAAGTCTGCAAGTACGTTTTAAACTGAGTTCCATGAACATTGTCCAAAATCATGTTTTAACCAAAATCCACAATGCGACCAGTTCAGCATATGAGAGGAGACACTGTTTGAGTGTAACAAACGTGAAACATTTCTTTTAGCCTTTTCGCATGAAAACAGGGTCCAAAATCATGGGTTTTCGTTCAGCAGTGGAAGTAGGAGGCGCGCTCTACAATAGGCAAGGGTTTTCAAGTCTGCAAGTACGTTTTAAACTGAGTTCCATGAACATTGTCCAAAATCATGTTTTAACCAAAATCCGCAATGCGACCAGTTCAGCATATGAGAGGAGACACTGTTTGAGTGTAACAAACGTGAAACATTTCTTTTAGCCTTTTCGCATGAAAACAGGGTCCAAAATCATGGGTTTTCGTTCAGCAGTGGAAGTAGGAGGCGCGCTCTACAATAGGCAAGGGTTTTCAAGTCTGCAAGTACGTTTTAAACTGAGTTCCATGAACATTGTCCAAAATCATGTTTTAACCAAAATCCGCAATGCGACCAGTTCAGCATATGAGAGGAGACACTGTTTGAGTGTAACAAACGTGAAACATTTCTTTTAGCCTTTTCGCATGAAAACAGGGTCCAAAATCATGGGTTTTCGTTCAGCAGTGGAAGTAGGAGGCGCGCTCTACAATAGGCAAGGGTTTTCAAGTCTGCAAGTACGTTTTAAATTGAGTTCCATGAACATTGTCCAAAATCATGTTTTAACCAAAATCCGCAATGCGACCAGTTCAGCATATGAGAGGAGACACTGTTTGAGTGTAACAAACGTGAAACATTTCTTTTAGCCTTTTCGCATGAAAACAGGGTCCAAAATCATGGGTTTTCGTTCAGCAGTGGAAGTAGGAGGCGCGCTCTACAATAGGCAAGGGTTTTCAAGTCTGCAAGTACGTTTTAAACTGAGTTCCATGAACATTGTCCAAAATCATGTTTTAACCAAAATCCGCAATGCGACCAGTTCAGCATATGAGAGGAGACACTGTTTGAGTGTAACAAACGTGAAACATTTCTTTTAGCCTTTTCGCATGAAAACAGGGTCCAAAATCATGGGTTTTCGTTCAGCAGTGGAAGTAGGAGGCGCGCTCTACAATAGGCAAGGGTTTTCAAGTCTGCAAGTACGTTTTAAACTGAGTTCCATGAACATTGTCCAAAATCATGTTTTAACCAAAATTCGCAATGCGACCAGTTCAGCATATGAGAGGAGACACTGTTTGAGTGTAACAAACGTGAAACATTTCTTTTAGCCTTTTCGCATGAAAACAGGGTCCAAAATCATGGGTTTTCGTTCAGCAGTGGAAGTAGGAGGCGCGCTCTACAATAGGCAAGGGTTTTCAAGTCTGCAAGTACGTTTTAAACTGAGTTCCATGAACATTGTCCAAAATCATGTTTTAACCAAAATCCGCAATGCGACCAGTTCAGCATATGAGAGGAGACACTGTTTGAGTGTAACAAACGTGAAACATTTCTTTTAGCCTTTTCGCATGAAAACAGGGTCCAAAATCATGGGTTTTCGTTCAGCAGTGGAAGTAGGAGGCGCGCTCTACAATAGGCAAGGGTTTTCAAGTCTGCAAGTACGTTTTAAACTGAGTTCCATGAACATTGTCCAAAATCATGTTTTAACCAAAATCCGCAATGCGACCAGTTCAGCATATGAGAGGAGACACTGTTTGAGTGTAACAAACGTGAAACATTTCTTTTAGCCTTTTCGCATGAAAACAGGGTCCAAAATCATGGGTTTTCGTTCAGCAGTGGAAGTAGGAGGCGCGCTCTACAATAGGCAAGGGTTTTCAAGTCTGCAAGTACGTTTTAAACTGAGTTCGATGAACATTGTCCAAAATCATGTTTTAACCAAAATCCGCAATGCGACCAGTTCAGCATATGAGAGGAGACACTGTTTGAGTGTAACAAACGTGAAACATTTCTTTTAGCCTTTTCGCATGAAAACAGGGTCCAAAATCATGGGTTTTCGTTCAGCAGTGGAAGTAGGAGGCGCGCTCTACAATAGGCAAGGGTTTTCAAGTCTGCAAGTACGTTTTAAACTGAGTTCCATGAACATTGTCCAAAATCATGTTTTAACCAAAATCCACAATGCGACCAGTTCAGCATATGAGAGGAGACACTGTTTGAGTGTAACAAACGTGAAACATTTTCTTTTAGCCTTTTCACATGAAAACAGGGTCCAAAATCATGGGTTTTCGTTCAGCAGTGGAAGTAGGAGGTGCGCTCTACAATAGGCAAGGGTTTTCAAGTCTGCAAGTACGTTTTAAACTGAGTTCCATGAACATTGTCCAAAATCATGTTTTAACCAAAATCCGCAATGCGACCAGTTCAGCATATGAGAGGAGACACTGTTTGAGTGTAACAAACGTGAAACATTTCTTTTAGCCTTTTCGCATGAAAACAGGGTCCAAAATCATGGGTTTTCGTTCAGCAGTGGAAGTAGGAGGCGCACTCTACAATAGGCAAGGGTTTTCAAGTCTGCAAGTACGTTTTAAACTGAGTTCCATGAACATTGTCCAAAATCATGTTTTAACCAAAATCCGCAATGCGACCAGTTCAGCATATGAGAGGAGACACTGTTTGAGTGTAACAAACGTGAAACATTTCTTTTAGCCTTTTCGCATGAAAACAGGGTCCAAAATCATGGGTTTTCGTTCAGCAGTGGAAGTAGGAGGCGCGCTCTACAATAGGCAAGGGTTTTCAAGTCTGCAAGTACGTTTTAAACTGAGTTCCATGAACATTGTCCAAAATCATGTTTTAACCAAAATCCACAATGCGACCAGTTCAGCATATGAGAGGAGACACTGTTTGAGTGTAACAAACGTGAAACATTTCTTTTAGCCTTTTCGCATGAAAACAGGGTCCAAAATCATGGGTTTTCGTTCAGCAGTGGAAGTAGGAGGCGCGCTCTACAATAGGCAAGGGTTTTCAAGTCTGCAAGTACGTTTTAAACTGAGTTCCATGAACATTGTCCAAAATCATGTTTTAACCAAAATCCGCAATGCGACCAGTTCAGCATATGAGAGGAGACACTGTTTGAGTGTAACAAACGTGAAACATTTCTTTTAGCCTTTTCGCATGAAAACAGGGTCCAAAATCATGGGTTTTCGTTCAGCAGTGGAAGTAGGAGGCGCGCTCTACAATAGGCAAGGGTTTTCAAGTCTGCAAGTACGTTTTAAACTGAGTTCCATGAACATTGTCCAAAATCATGTTTTAACCAAAATCCGCAATGCGACCAGTTCAGCATATGAGAGGAGACACTGTTTGAGTGTAACAAACGTGAAACATTTTTTTTAGCCTTTTCGCATGAAAACAGGGTCCAAAATCATGGGTTTTCGTTCAGCAGTGGAAGTAGGAGGCGCGCTCTACAATAGGCAAGGGTTTTCAAGTCTGCAAGTACGTTTTAAATTGAGTTCCATGAACATTGTCCAAAATCATGTTTTAACCAAAATCCGCAATGCGACCAGTTCAGCATATGAGAGGAGACACTGTTTGAGTGTAACAAACGTGAAACATTTCTTTTAGCCTTTTCGCATGAAAACAGGGTCCAAAATCATGGGTTTTCGTTCAGCAGTGGAAGTAGGAGGCGCGCTCTACAATAGGCAAGGGTTTTCAAGTCTGCAAGTACGTTTTAAACTGAGTTCCATGAACATTGTCCAAAATCATGTTTTAACCAAAATCCGCAATGCGACCAGTTCAGCATATGAGAGGAGACACTGTTTGAGTGTAACAAACGTGAAACATCTCTTTTAGCCTTTTCGCATGAAAACAGGGTCCAAAATCATGGGTTTTCGTTCAGCAGTGGAAGTAGGAGGCGCGCTCTACAATAGGCAAGGGTTTTCAAGTCTGCAAGTACGTTTTAAACTGAGTTCCATGAACATTGTCCAAAATCATGTTTTAACCAAAATTCACAATGCGACCAGTTCAGCATATGAGAGGAGACACTGTTTGAGTGTAACAAACGTGAAACATTTCTTTTAGCCTTTTCGCATGAAAACAGGGTCCAAAATCATGGGTTTTCGTTCAGCAGTGGAAGTAGGAGGCGCGCTCTACAATAGGCAAGGGTTTTCAAGTCTGCAAGTACGTTTTAAACTGAGTTCCATGAACATTGTCCAAAATCATGTTTTAACCAAAATCCGCAATGCGACCAGTTCAGCATATGAGAGGAGACACTGTTTGAGTGTAACAAACGTGAAACATTTCTTTTAGCCTTTTCGCATGAAAACAGGGTCCAAAATCATGGGTTTTCGTTCAGCAGTGGAAGTAGGAGGCGCGCTCTACAATAGGCAAGGGTTTTCAAGTCTGCAAGTACGTTTTAAACTGAGTTCCATGAACATTGTCCAAAATCATGTTTTAACCAAAATCCGCAATGCGACCAGTTCAGCATATGAGAGGAGACACTGTTTGAGTGTAACAAACGTGAAACATTTCTTTTAGCCTTTTCGCATGAAAACAGGGTCCAAAATCATGGGTTTTCGTTCAGCAGTGGAAGTAGGAGGCGCGCTCTACAATAGGCAAGGGTTTTCAAGTCTGCAAGTACGTTTTAAATTGAGTTCCATGAACATTGTCCAAAATCATGTTTTAACCAAAATCCGCAATGCGACCAGTTCAGCATATGAGAGGAGACACTGTTTGAGTGTAACAAACGTGAAACATTTCTTTTAGCCTTTTCGCATGAAAACAGGGTCCAAAATCATGGGTTTTCGTTCAGCAGTGGAAGTAGGAGGCGCGCTCTACAATAGGCAAGGGTTTTCAAGTCTGCAAGTACGTTTTAAACTGAGTTCCATGAACATTGTCCAAAATCATGTTTTAACCAAAATCCGCAATGCGACCAGTTCAGCATATGAGAGGAGACACTGTTTGAGTGTAACAAACGTGAAACATTTCTTTTAGCCTTTTCGCATGAAAACAGGGTCCAAAATCATGGGTTTTCGTTCAGCAGTGGAAGTAGGAGGCGCGCTCTACAATAGGCAAGGGTTTTCAAGTCTGCAAGTACGTTTTAAACTGAGTTCCATGAACATTGTCCAAAATCATGTTTTAACCAAAATCCGCAATGCGACCAGTTCAGCATATGAGAGGAGACACTGTTTGAGTGTAACAAACGTGAAACATTTCTTTTAGCCTTTTCGCATGAAAACAGGGTCCAAAATCATGGGTTTTCGTTCAGCAGTGGAAGTAGGAGGCGCGCTCTACAATAGGCAAGGGTTTTCAAGTCTGCAAGTACGTTTTAAATTGAGTTCCATGAACATTGTCCAAAATCATGTTTTAACCAAAATCCGCAATGCGACCAGTTCAGCATATGAGAGGAGACACTGTTTGAGTGTAACAAACGTGAAACATTTCTTTTAGCCTTTTCGCATGAAAACAGGGTCCAAAATCATGGGTTTTCGTTCAGCAGTGGAAGTAGGAGGCGCGCTCTACAATAGGCAAGGGTTTTCAAGTCTGCAAGTACGTTTTAAACTGAGTTCCATGAACATTGTCCAAAATCATGTTTTAACCAAAATCCGCAATGCGACCAGTTCAGCATATGAGAGGAGACACTGTTTGAGTGTAACAAACGTGAAACATTTCTTTTAGCCTTTTCGCATGAAAACAGGGTCCAAAATCATGGGTTTTCGTTCAGCAGTGGAAGTAGGAGGCGCGCTCTACAATAGGCAAGGGTTTTCAAGTCTGCAAGTACGTTTTAAACTGAGTTCCATGAACATTGTCCAAAATCATGTTTTAACCAAAATCCGCAATGCGACCAGTTCAGCATATGAGAGGAGACACTGTTTGAGTGTAACAAACGTGAAACATTTCTTTTAGCCTTTTCGCATGAAAACAGGGTCCAAAATCATGGGTTTTCGTTCAGCAGTGGAAGTAGGAGGCACGCTCTACAATAGGCAAGGGTTTTCAAGTCTGCAAGTACGTTTTAAATTGAGTTCCATGAACATTGTCCAAAATCATGTTTTAACCAAAATCCGCAATGCGACCAGTTCAGCATATGAGAGGAGACACTGTTTGAGTGTAACAAACGTGAAACATTTCTTTTAGCCTTTTCGCATGAAAACAGGGTCCAAAATCATGGGTTTTCGTTCAGCAGTGGAAGTAGGAGGCGCGCTCTACAATAGGCAAGGGTTTTCAAGTCTGCAAGTACGTTTTAAACTGAGTTCCATGAACATTGTCCAAAATCATGTTTTAACCAAAATCCGCAATGCGACCAGTTCAGCATATGAGAGGAGACACTGTTTGAGTGTAACAAACGTGAAACATTTCTTTTAGCCTTTTCGCATGAAAACAGGGTCCAAAATAATGGGTTTTCGTTCAGCAGTGGAAGTAGGAGGCGCGCTCTACAATAGGCAAGGGTTTTCAAGTCTGCAAGTACGTTTTAAACTGAGTTCCATGAACATTGTCCAAAATCATGTTTTAACCAAAATCCACAATGCGACCAGTTCAGCATATGAGAGGAGACACTGTTTGAGTGTAACAAACGTGAAACATTTCTTTTAGCCTTTTCGCATGAAAACAGGGTCCAAAATCATGGGTTTTCGTTCAGCAGTGGAAGTAGGAGGCGCGCTCTACAATAGGCAAGGGTTTTCAAGTCTGCAAGTACGTTTTAAACTGAGTTCCATGAACATTGTCCAAAATCATGTTTTAACCAAAATCCGCAATGCGACCAGTTCAGCATATGAGAGGAGACACTGTTTGAGTGTAACAAACGTGAAACATTTCTTTTAGCCTTTTCGCATGAAAACAGGGTCCAAAATCATGGGTTTTCGTTCAGCAGTGGAAGTAGGAGGCGCGCTCTACAATAGGCAAGGGTTTTCAAGTCTGCAAGTACGTTTTAAACTGAGTTCCATGAACATTGTCCAAAATCATGTTTTAACCAAAATCCACAATGCGACCAGTTCAGCATATGAGAGGAGACAATGTTTGAGTGTAACAAACGTGAAACATTTCTTTTAGCCTTTTCGCATGAAAACAGGGTCCAAAATCATGGGTTTTCGTTCAGCAGTGGAAGTAGGAGGCGCGCTCTACAATAGGCAAGGGTTTTCAAGTCTGCAAGTACGTTTTAAACTGAGTTCCATGAACATTGTCCAAAATCATGTTTTAACCAAAATCCGCAATGCGACCAGTTCAGCATATGAGAGGAGACACTGTTTGAGTGTAACAAACGTGAAACATTTCTTTTAGCCTTTTCGCATGAAAACAGGGTCCAAAATCATGGGTTTTCGTTCAGCAGTGGAAGTAGGAGGCGCGCTCTACAATAGGCAAGGGTTTTCAAGTCTGCAAGTACGTTTTAAACTGAGTTCCATGAACATTGTCCAAAATCATGTTTTAACCAAAATCCGCAATGCGACCAGTTCAGCATATGAGAGGAGACACTGTTTGAGTGTAACAAACGTGAAACATTTCTTTTAGCCTTTTCGCATGAAAACAGGGTCCAAAATCATGGGTTTTCGTTCAGCAGTGGAAGTAGGAGGCGCGCTCTACAATAGGCAAGGGTTTTCAAGTCTGCAAGTACGTTTTAAACTGAGTTCCATGAACATTGTCCAAAATCATGTTTTAACCAAAATCCGCAATGCGACCAGTTCAGCATATGAGAGGAGACACTGTTTGAGTGTAACAAACGTGAAACATTTCTTTTAGCCTTTTCGCATGAAAACCGGGTCCAAAATCATGGGTTTTCGTTCAGCAGTGGAAGTAGGAGGCGCGCTCTACAATAGGCAAGGGTTTTCAAGTCTGCAAGTACGATTTAAATTGAGTTCCATGAACATTGTCCAAAATCATGTTTTAACCAAAATCCGCAATGCGACCAGTTCAGCATATGAGAGGAGACACTGTTTGAGTGTAACAAACGTGAAACATTTCTTTTAGCCTTTTCGCATGAAAACAGGGTCCAAAATCATGGGTTTTCGTTCAGCAGTGGAAGTAGGAGGCGCGCTCTACAATAGGCAAGGGTTTTCAAGTCTGCAAGTACGTTTTAAACTGAGTTCCATGAACATTGTCCAAAATCATGTTTTAACCAAAATCCGCAATGCGACCAGTTCAGCATATGAGAGGAGACACTGTTTGAGTGTAACAAACGTGAAACATTTCTTTTAGCCTTTTCGCATGAAAACAGGGTCCAAAATCATGGGTTTTCGTTCAGCAGTGGAAGTAGGAGGCGCGCTCTACAATAGGCAAGGGTTTTCAAGTCTGCAAGTACGTTTTAAACTGAGTTCCATGAACATTGTCCAAAATCATGTTTTAACCAAAATCCGCAATGCGACCAGTTCAGCATATGAGAGGAGACACTGTTTGAGTGTAACAAACGTGAAACATTTCTTTTAGCCTTTTCGCATGAAAACAGGGTCCAAAATCATGGGTTTTCGTTCAGCAGTGGAAGTAGGAGGCGCGCTCTACAATAGGCAAGGGTTTTCAAGTCTGCAAGTACGTTTTAAACTGAGTTCCATGAACATTGTCCAAAATCATGTTTTAACCAAAATCCGCAATGCGACCAGTTCAGCATATGAGAGGAGACACTGTTTGAGTGTAACAAACGTGAAACATTTCTTTTAGCCTTTTCGCATGAAAACAGGGTCCAAAATCATGGGTTTTCGTTCAGCAGTGGAAGTAGGAGGCGCGCTCTACAATAGGCAAGGGTTTTCAAGTCTGCAAGTACGTTTTAAACTGAGTTCCATGAACATTGTCCAAAATCATGTTTTAACCAAAATCCACAATGCGACCAGTTCAGCATATGAGAGGAGACACTGTTTGAGTGTAACAAACGTGAAACATTTCTTTTAGCCTTTTCGCATGAAAACAGGGTCCAAAATCATGGGTTTTCGTTCAGCAGTGGAAGTAGGAGGCGCGCTCTACAATAGGCAAGGGTTTTCAAGTCTGCAAGTACGTTTTAAACTGAGTTCCATGAACATTGTCCACAATCATGTTTTAACCAAAATCCGCAATGCGACCAGTTCAGCATATGAGAGGAGACACTGTTTGAGTGTAACAAACGTGAAACATTTCTTTTAGCCTTTTCGCATGAAAACAGGGTCCAAAATCATGGGTTTTCGTTCAGCAGTGGAAGTAGGAGGCGCGCTCTACAATAGGCAAGGGTTTTCAAGTCTGCAAGTACGTTTTAAACTGAGTTCCATGAACATTGTCCAAAATCATGTTTTAACCAAAATCCACAATGCGACCAGTTCAGCATATGAGAGGAGACAATGTTTGAGTGTAACAAACGTGAAACATTTCTTTTAGCCTTTTCGCATGAAAACAGGGTCCAAAATCATGGGTTTTCGTTCAGCAGTGGAAGTAGGAGGCGCGCTCTACAATAGGCAAGGGTTTTCAAGTCTGCAAGTACGTTTTAAACTGAGTTCCATGAACATTGTCCAAAATCATGTTTTAACCAAAATCCGCAATGCGACCAGTTCAGCATATGAGAGGAGACACTGTTTGAGTGTAACAAACGTGAAACATTTCTTTTAGCCTTTTCGCATGAAAACAGGGTCCAAAATCATGGGTTTTCGTTCAGCAGTGGAAGTAGGAGGCGCGCTCTACAATAGGCAAGGGTTTTCAAGTCTGCAAGTACGTTTTAAACTGAGTTCCATGAACATTGTCCAAAATCATGTTTTAACCAAAATCCGCAATGCGACCAGTTCAGCATATGAGAGGAGACACTGTTTGAGTGTAACAAACGTGAAACATTTCTTTTAGCCTTTTCGCATGAAAACAGGGTCCAAAATCATGGGTTTTCGTTCAGCAGTGGAAGTAGGAGGCGCGCTCTACAATAGGCAAGGGTTTTCAAGTCTGCAAGTACGTTTTAAACTGAGTTCCATGAACATTGTCCAAAATCATGTTTTAACCAAAATCCGCAATGCGACCAGTTCAACATATGAGAGGAGACACTGTTTGAGTGTAACAAACGTGAAACATTTCTTTTAGCCTTTTCGCATGAAAACAGGGTCCAAAATCATGGGTTTTCGTTCAGCAGTGGAAGTAGGAGGCGCGCTCTACAATAGGCAAGGGTTTTCAAGTCTGCAAGTACGTTTTAAACTGAGTTCCATGAACATTGTCCAAAATCATGTTTTAACCAAAATCCGCAATGCGACCAGTTCAGCATATGAGAGGAGACACTGTTTGAGTGTAACAAACGTGAAACATTTCTTTTAGCCTTTTCGCATGAAAACCGGGTCCAAAATCATGGGTTTTCGTTCAGCAGTGGAAGTAGGAGGCGCGCTCTACAATAGGCAAGGGTTTTCAAGTCTGCAAGTACGTTTTAAATTGAGTTCCATGAACATTGTCCAAAATCATGTTTTAACCAAAATCCGCAATGCGACCAGTTCAGCATATGAGAGGAGACACTGTTTGAGTGTAACAAACGTGAAACATTTCTTTTAGCCTTTTCGCATGAAAACAGGGTCCAAAATCATGGGTTTTCGTTCAGCAGTGGAAGTAGGAGGCGCGCTCTACAATAGGCAAGGGTTTTCAAGTCTGCAAGTACGTTTTAAACTGAGTTCCATGAACATTGTCCAAAATCATGTTTTAACCAAAATCCGCAATGCGACCAGTTCAGCATATGAGAGGAGACACTGTTTGAGTGTAACAAACGTGAAACATTTCTTTTAGCCTTTTCGCATGAAAACAGGGTCCAAAATCATGGGTTTTCGTTCAGCAGTGGAAGTAGGAGGCGCGCTCTACAATAGGCAAGGGTTTTCAAGTCTGCAAGTACGTTTTAAACTGAGTTCCATGAACATTGTCCAAAATCATGTTTTAACCAAAATCCGCAATGCGACCAGTTCAGCATATGAGAGGAGACACTGTTTGAGTGTAACAAACGTGAAACATTTCTTTTAGCCTTTTCGCATGAAAACAGGGTCCAAAATCATGGGTTTTCGTTCAGCAGTGGAAGTAGGAGGCGCGCTCTACAATAGGCAAGGGTTTTCAAGTCTGCAAGTACGTTTTAAATTGAGTTCCATGAACATTGTCCAAAATCATGTTTTAACCAAAATCCGCAATGCGACCAGTTCAGCATATGAGAGGAGACACTGTTTGAGTGTAACAAACGTGAAACATTTCTTTTAGCCTTTTCGCATGAAAACAGGGTCCAAAATCATGGGTTTTCGTTCAGCAGTGGAAGTAGGAGGCGCGCTCTACAATAGGCAAGGGTTTTCAAGTCTGCAAGTACGTTTTAAACTGAGTTCCATGAACATTGTCCAAAATCATGTTTTAACCAAAATCCGCAATGCGACCAGTTCAGCATATGAGAGGAGACACTGTTTGAGTGTAACAAACGTGAAACATTTCTTTTAGCCTTTTCGCATGAAAACAGGGTCCAAAATCATGGGTTTTCGTTCAGCAGTGGAAGTAGGAGGCGCGCTCTACAATAGGCAAGGGTTTTCAAGTCTGCAAGTACGTTTTAAACTGAGTTCCATGAACATTGTCCAAAATCATGTTTTAACCAAAATCCACAATGCGACCAGTTCAGCATATGAGAGGAGACACTGTTTGAGTGTAACAAACGTGAAACATTTCTTTTAGCCTTTTCGCATGAAAACAGGGTCCAAAATCATGGGTTTTCGTTCAGCAGTGGAAGTAGGAGGCGCGCTCTACAATAGGCAAGGGTTTTCAAGTCTGCAAGTACGTTTTAAACTGAGTTCCATGAACATTGTCCAAAATCATGTTTTAACCAAAATCCGCAATGCGACCAGTTCAGCATATGAGAGGAGACACTGTTTGAGTGTAACAAACGTGAAACATTTCTTTTAGCCTTTTCGCATGAAAACAGGGTCCAAAATCATGGGTTTTCGTTCAGCAGTGGAAGTAGGAGGCGCGCTCTACAATAGGCAAGGGTTTTCAAGTCTGCAAGTACGTTTTAAACTGAGTTCCATGAACATTGTCCAAAATCATGTTTTAACCAAAATCCACAATGCGACCAGTTCAGCATATGAGAGGAGACACTGTTTGAGTGTAACAAACGTGCAACATTTCTTTTAGCCTTTTCGCATGAAAACAGGGTCCAAAATCATGGGTTTTCGTTCAGCAGTGGAAGTAGGAGGCGCGCTCTACAATAGGCAAGGGTTTTCAAGTCTGCAAGTACGTTTTAAACTGAGTTCCATGAACATTGTCCAAAATCATGTTTTAACCAAAATCCGCAATGCGACCAGTTCAGCATATGAGAGGAGACACTGTTTGAGTGTAACAAACGTGAAACATTTCTTTTAGCCTTTTCGCATGAAAACAGGGTCCAAAATCATGGGTTTTCGTTCAGCAGTGGAAGTAGGAGGCGCGCTCTACAATAGGCAAGGGTTTTCAAGTCTGCAAGTACGTTTTAAACTGAGTTCCATGAACATTGTCCAAAATCATGTTTTAACCAAAATCCGCAATGCGACCAGTTCAGCATATGAGAGGAGACACTGTTTGAGTGTAACAAACGTGAAACATTTCTTTTAGCCTTTTCGCATGAAAACAGGGTCCAAAATCATGGGTTTTCGTTCAGCAGTGGAAGTAGGAGGCGCGCTCTACAATAGGCAAGGGTTTTCAAGTCTGCAAGTACGTTTTAAACTGAGTTCCATGAACATTGTCCAAAATCATGTTTTAACCAAAATCCGCAATGCGACCAGTTCAGCATATGAGAGGAGACACTGTTTGAGTGTAACAAACGTGAAATATTTCTTTTAGCCTTTTCGCATGAAAACAGGGTCCAAAATCATGGGTTTTCGTTCAGCAGTGGAAGTAGGAGGCGCGCTCTACAATAGGCAAGGGTTTTCAAGTCTGCAAGTACGTTTTAAACTGAGTTCCATGAACATTGTCCAAAATCATGTTTTAACCAAAATCCGCAATGCGACCAGTTCAGCATATGAGAGGAGACACTGTTTGAGTGTAACAAACGTGAAACATTTCTTTTAGCCTTTTCGCATGAAAACAGGGTCCAAAATCATGGGTTTTCGTTCAGCAGTGGAAGTAGGAGGCGCGCTCTACAATAGGCAAGGGTTTTCAAGTCTGCAAGTACGTTTTAAATTGAGTTCCATGAACATTGTCCAAAATCATGTTTTAACCAAAATCCGCAATGCGACCAGTTCAGCATATGAGAGGAGACACTGTTTGAGTGTAACAAACGTGAAACATTTCTTTTAGCCTTTTCACATGAAAACAGGGTCCAAAATCATGGGTTTTCGTTCAGCAGTGGAAGTAGGAGGCGCGCTCTACAATAGGCAAGGGTTTTCAAGTCTGCAAGTACGTTTTAAACTGAGTTCCATGAACATTGTCCAAAATCATGTTTTAACCAAAATCCGCAATGCGACCAGTTCAGCATATGAGAGGAGACACTGTTTGAGTGTAACAAACGTGAAACATTTCTTTTAGCCTTTTCGCATGAAAACAGGGTCCAAAATCATGGGTTTTCGTTCAGCAGTGGAAGTAGGAGGCGCGCTCTACAATAGGCAAGGGTTTTCAAGTCTGCAAGTACGTTTTAAACTGAGTTCCATGAACATTGTCCAAAATCATGTTTTAACCAAAATCCACAATGCGACCAGTTCAGCATATGAGAGGAGACACTGTTTGAGTGTAACAAACGTGAAACATTTCTTTTAGCCTTTTCGCATGAAAACAGGGTCCAAAATCATGGGTTTTCGTTCAGCAGTGGAAGTAGGAGGCGCGCTCTACAATAGGCAAGGGTTTTCAAGTCTGCAAGTACGTTTTAAACTGAGTTCCATGAACATTGTCCAAAATCATGTTTTAACCAAAATCCGCAATGCGACCAGTTCAGCATATGAGAGGAGACACTGTTTGAGTGTAACAAACGTGAAACATTTCTTTTAGCCTTTTCGCATGAAAACAGGGTCCAAAATCATGGGTTTTCGTTCAGCAGTGGAAGTAGGAGGCGCGCTCTACAATAGGCAAGGGTTTTCAAGTCTGCAAGTACGTTTTAAACTGAGTTCCATGAACATTGTCCAAAATCATGTTTTAACCAAAATCCACAATGCGACCAGTTCAGCATATGAGAGGAGACACTGTTTGAGTGTAACAAACGTGAAACATTTCTTTTAGCCTTTTTGCATGAAAACAGGGTCCAAAATCATGGGTTTTCGTTCAGCAGTGGAAGTAGGAGGCGCGCTCTACAATAGGCAAGGGTTTTCAAGTCTGCAAGTACGTTTTAAACTGAGTTCCATGAACATTGTCCAAAATCATGTTTTAACCAAAATCCGCAATGCGACCAGTTCAGCATATGAGAGGAGACACTGTTTGAGTGTAACAAACGTGAAACATTTCTTTTAGCCTTTTCGCATGAAAACAGGGTCCAAAATCATGGGTTTTCGTTCAGCAGTGGAAGTAGGAGGCGCGCTCTACAATAGGCAAGGGTTTTCAAGTCTGCAAGTACGTTTTAAACTGAGTTCCATGAACATTGTCCAAAATCATGTTTTAACCAAAATCCGCAATGCGACCAGTTCAGCATATGAGAGGAGACACTGTTTGAGTGTAACAAACGTGAAACATTTCTTTTAGCCTTTTCGCATGAAAACAGGGTCCAAAATCATGGGTTTTCGTTCAGCAGTGGAAGTAGGAGGCGCGCTCTACAATAGGCAAGGGTTTTCAAGTCTGCAAGTACGTTTTAAACTGAGTTCCATGAACATTGTCCAAAATCATGTTTTAACCAAAATCCGCAATGCGACCAGTTCAGCATATGAGAGGAGACACTGTTTGAGTGTAACAAACGTGAAATATTTATTTTAGCCTTTTCGCATGAAAACAGGGTCCAAAATCATGGGTTTTCGTTCAGCAGTGGAAGTAGGAGGCGCGCTCTACAATAGGCAAGGGTTTTCAAGTCTGCAAGTACGTTTTAAACTGAGTTCCATGAACATTGTCCAAAATCATGTTTTAACCAAAATCCGCAATGCGACCAGTTCAGCATATGAGAGGAGACACTGTTTGAGTGTAACAAACGTGAAACATTTCTTTTAGCCTTTTCGCATGAAAACAGGGTCCAAAATCATGGGTTTTCGTTCAGCAGTGGAAGTAGGAGGCGCGCTCTACAATAGGCAAGGGTTTTCAAGTCTGCAAGTACGTTTTAAACTGAGTTCCATGAACATTGTCCAAAATCATGTTTTAACCAAAATCCGCAATGCGACCAGTTCAGCATATGAGAGGAGACACTGTTTGAGTGTAACAAACGTGAAACATTTCTTTTAGCCTTTTCGCATGAAAACAGGGTCCAAAATCATGGGTTTTCGTTCAGCAGTGGAAGTAGGAGGCGCGCTCTACAATAGGCAAGGGTTTTCAAGTCTGCAAGTACGTTTTAAACTGAGTTCCATGAACATTGTCCAAAATCATGTTTTAACCAAAATCCGCAATGCGACCAGTTCAGCATATGAGAGGAGACACTGTTTGAGTGTAACAAACGTGAAACATTTCTTTTAGCCTTTTCGCATGAAAACAGGGATCAAAATCATGGGTTTTCGTTCAGCAGTGGAAGTAGGAGGCGCACTCTACAATAGGCAAGGGTTTTCAAGTCTGCAAGTACGTTTTAAACTGAGTTCCATGAACATTGTCCAAAATCATGTTTTAACCAAAATCCGCAATGCGACCAGTTCAGCATATGAGAGGAGACACTGTTTGAGTGTAACAAACGTGAAACATTTCTTTTAGCCTTTTCGCATGAAAACAGGGATCAAAATCATGGGTTTTCGTTCAGCAGTGGAAGTAGGAGGCGCACTCTACAATAGGCAAGGGTTTTCAAGTCTGCAAGTACGTTTTAAACTGAGTTCCATGAACATTGTCCAAAATCATGTTTTAACCAAAATCCGCAATGCGACCAGTTCAGCATATGAGAGGAGACACTGTTTGAGTGTAACAAACGTGAAACATTTCTTTTAGCCTTTTCGCATGAAAACAGGGTCCAAAATCATGGGTTTTCGTTCAGCAGTGGAAGTAGGAGGCGCGCTCTACAATAGGCAAGGGTTTTCAAGTCTGCAAGTACGTTTTAAACTGAGTTCCATGAACATTGTCCAAAATCATGTTTTAACCAAAATCCACAATGCGACCAGTTCAGCATATGAGAGGAGACACTGTTTGAGTGTAACAAACGTGAAACATTTCTTTTAGCCTTTTCGCATGAAAACAGGGTCCAAAATCATGGGTTTTCGTTCAGCAGTGGAAGTAGGAGGCGCGCTCTACAATAGGCAAGGGTTTTCAAGTCTGCAAGTACGTTTTAAACTGAGTTCCATGAACATTGTCCAAAATCATGTTTTAACCAAAATCCGCAATGCGACCAGTTCAGCATATGAGAGGAGACACTGTTTGAGTGTAACAAACGTGAAACATTTCTTTTAGCCTTTTCGCATGAAAACAGGGTCCAAAATCATGGGTTTTCGTTCAGCAGTGGAAGTAGGAGGCGCACTCTACAATAGGCAAGGGTTTTCAAGTCTGCAAGTACGTTTTAAACTGAGTTCCATGAACATTGTCCAAAATCATGTTTTAACCAAAATCCGCAATGCGACCAGTTCAGCATATGAGAGGAGACACTGTTTGAGTGTAACAAACGTGAAACATTTCTTTTAGCCTTTTCGCATGAAAACAGGGATCAAAATCATGGGTTTTCGTTCAGCAGTGGAAGTAGGAGGCGCACTCTACAATAGGCAAGGGTTTTCAAGTCTGCAAGTACGTTTTAAACTGAGTTCCATGAACATTGTCCAAAATCATGTTTTAACCAAAATCCGCAATGCGACCAGTTCAGCATATGAGAGGAGACACTGTTTGAGTGTAACAAACGTGAAACATTTCTTTTAGCCTTTTCGCATGAAAACAGGGTCCAAAATCATGGGTTTTCGTTCAGCAGTGGAAGTAGGAGGCGCGCTCTACAATAGGCAAGGGTTTTCAAGTCTGCAAGTACGTTTTAAACTGAGTTCCATGAACATTGTCCAAAATCATGTTTTAACCAAAATCCACAATGCGACCAGTTCAGCATATGAGAGGAGACACTGTTTGAGTGTAACAAACGTGAAACATTTCTTTTAGCCTTTTCGCATGAAAACAGGGTCCAAAATCATGGGTTTTCGTTCAGCAGTGGAAGTAGGAGGCGCGCTCTACAATAGGCAAGGGTTTTCAAGTCTGCAAGTACGTTTTAAACTGAGTTCCATGAACATTGTCCAAAATCATGTTTTAACCAAAATCCGCAATGCGACCAGTTCAGCATATGAGAGGAGACACTGTTTGAGTGTAACAAACGTGAAACATTTCTTTTAGCCTTTTCGCATGAAAACAGGGTCCAAAATCATGGGTTTTCGTTCAGCAGTGGAAGTAGGAGGCGCGCTCTACAATAGGCAAGGGTTTTCAAGTCTGCAAGTACGTTTTAAACTGAGTTCCATGAACATTGTCCAAAATCATGTTTTAACCAAAATCCGCAATGCGACCAGTTCAGCATATGAGAGGAGACACTGTTTGAGTGTAACAAACGTGAAACATTTCTTTTAGCCTTTTCGCATGAAAACAGGGTCCAAAATCATGGGTTTTCGTTCAGCAGTGGAAGTAGGAGGCGCGCTCTACAATAGGCAAGGGTTTTCAAGTCTGCAAGTACGTTTTAAATTGAGTTCCATGAACATTGTCCAAAATCATGTTTTAACCAAAATCCGCAATGCGACCAGTTCAGCATATGAGAGGAGACACTGTTTGAGTGTAACAAACGTGAAACATTTCTTTTAGCCTTTTCGCATGAAAACAGGGTCCAAAATCATGGGTTTTCGTTCAGCAGTGGAAGTAGGAGGCGCGCTCTACAATAGGCAAGGGTTTTCAAGTCTGCAAGTACGTTTTAAACTGAGTTCCATGAACATTGTCCAAAATCATGTTTTAACCAAAATCCGCAATGCGACCAGTTCAGCATATGAGAGGAGACACTGTTTGAGTGTAACAAACGTGAAACATTTCTTTTAGCCTTTTCGCATGAAAACAGGGTCCAAAATCATGGGTTTTCGTTCAGCAGTGGAAGTAGGAGGCGCGCTCTACAATAGGCAAGGGTTTTCAAGTCTGCAAGTACGTTTTAAACTGAGTTCCATGAACATTGTCCAAAATCATGTTTTAACCAAAATCCACAATGCGACCAGTTCAGCATATGAGAGGAGACACTGTTTGAGTGTAACAAACGTGAAACATTTCTTTTAGCCTTTTCGCATGAAAACAGGGTCCAAAATCATGGGTTTTCGTTCAGCAGTGGAAGTAGGAGGCGCGCTCTACAATAGGCAAGGGTTTTCAAGTCTGCAAGTACGTTTTAAACTGAGTTCCATGAACATTGTCCAAAATCATGTTTTAACCAAAATCCGCAATGCGACCAGTTCAGCATATGAGAGGAGACACTGTTTGAGTGTAACAAACGTGAAACATTTCTTTTAGCCTTTTCGCATGAAAACAGGGTCCAAAATCATGGGTTTTCGTTCAGCAGTGGAAGTAGGAGGCGCGCTCTACAATAGGCAAGGGTTTTCAAGTCTGCAAGTACGTTTTAAACTGAGTTCCATGAACATTGTCCAAAATCATGTTTTAACCAAAATCCACAATGCGACCAGTTCAGCATATGAGAGGAGACACTGTTTGAGTGTAACAAACGTGAAACATTTCTTTTAGCCTTTTCGCATGAAAACAGGGTCCAAAATCATGGGTTTTCGTTCAGCAGTGGAAGTAGGAGGCGCGCTCTACAATAGGCAAGGGTTTTCAAGTCTGCAAGTACGTTTTAAACTGAGTTCCATGAACATTGTCCAAAATCATGTTTTAACCAAAATCCGCAATGCGACCAGTTCAGCATATGAGAGGAGACACTGTTTGAGTGTAACAAACGTGAAACATTTCTTTTAGCCTTTTCGCATGAAAACAGGGTCCAAAATCATGGGTTTTCGTTCAGCAGTGGAAGTAGGAGGCGCGCTCTACAATAGGCAAGGGTTTTCAAGTCTGCAAGTACGTTTTAAACTGAGTTCCATGAACATTGTCCAAAATCATGTTTTAACCAAAATCCGCAATGCGACCAGTTCAGCATATGAGAGGAGACACTGTTTGAGTGTAACAAACGTGAAACATTTCTTTTAGCCTTTTCGCATGAAAACAGGGTCCAAAATCATGGGTTTTCGTTCAGCAGTGGAAGTAGGAGGCGCGCTCTACAATAGGCAAGGGTTTTCAAGTCTGCAAGTACGTTTTAAACTGAGTTCCATGAACATTGTCCAAAATCATGTTTTAACCAAAATCCGCAATGCGACCAGTTCAGCATATGAGAGGAGACACTGTTTGAGTGTAACAAACGTGAAATATTTCTTTTAGCCTTTTCGCATGAAAACAGGGTCCAAAATCATGGGTTTTCGTTCAGCAGTGGAAGTAGGAGGCGCGCTCTACAATAGGCAAGGGTTTTCAAGTCTGCAAGTACGTTTTAAACTGAGTTCCATGAACATTGTCCAAAATCATGTTTTAACCAAAATCCGCAATGCGACCAGTTCAGCATATGAGAGGAGACACTGTTTGAGTGTAACAAACGTGAAACATTTCTTTTAGCCTTTTCGCATGAAAACAGGGTCCAAAATCATGGGTTTTCGTTCAGCAGTGGAAGTAGGAGGCGCGCTCTACAATAGGCAAGGGTTTTCAAGTCTGCAAGTACGTTTTAAATTGAGTTCCATGAACATTGTCCAAAATCATGTTTTAACCAAAATCCGCAATGCGACCAGTTCAGCATATGAGAGGAGACACTGTTTGAGTGTAACAAACGTGAAACATTTCTTTTAGCCTTTTCGCATGAAAACAGGGTCCAAAATCATGGGTTTTCGTTCAGCAGTGGAAGTAGGAGGCGCGCTCTACAATAGGCAAGGGTTTTCAAGTCTGCAAGTACGTTTTAAACTGAGTTCCATGAACATTGTCCAAAATCATGTTTTAACCAAAATCCGCAATGCGACCAGTTCAGCATATGAGAGGAGACACTGTTTGAGTGTAACAAACGTGAAACATTTCTTTTAGCCTTTTCGCATGAAAACAGGGTCCAAAATCATGGGTTTTCGTTCAGCAGTGGAAGTAGGAGGCGCGCTCTACAATAGGCAAGGGTTTTCAAGTCTGCAAGTACGTTTTAAACTGAGTTCCATGAACATTGTCCAAAATCATGTTTTAACCAAAATCCACAATGCGACCAGTTCAGCATATGAGAGGAGACACTGTTTGAGTGTAACAAACGTGAAACATTTCTTTTAGCCTTTTCGCATGAAAACAGGGTCCAAAATCATGGGTTTTCGTTCAGCAGTGGAAGTAGGAGGCGCGCTCTACAATAGGCAAGGGTTTTCAAGTCTGCAAGTACGTTTTAAACTGAGTTCCATGAACATTGTCCAAAATCATGTTTTAACCAAAATCCGCAATGCGACCAGTTCAGCATATGAGAGGAGACACTGTTTGAGTGTAACAAACGTGAAACATTTCTTTTAGCCTTTTCGCATGAAAACAGGGTCCAAAATCATGGGTTTTCGTTCAGCAGTGGAAGTAGGAGGCGCGCTCTACAATAGGCAAGGGTTTTCAAGTCTGCAAGTACGTTTTAAACTGAGTTCCATGAACATTGTCCAAAATCATGTTTTAACCAAAATCCACAATGCGACCAGTTCAGCATATGAGAGGAGACACTGTTTGAGTGTAACAAACGTGAAACATTTCTTTTAGCCTTTTTGCATGAAAACAGGGTCCAAAATCATGGGTTTTCGTTCAGCAGTGGAAGTAGGAGGCGCGCTCTACAATAGGCAAGGGTTTTCAAGTCTGCAAGTACGTTTTAAACTGAGTTCCATGAACATTGTCCAAAATCATGTTTTAACCAAAATCCGCAATGCGACCAGTTCAGCATATGAGAGGAGACACTGTTTGAGTGTAACAAACGTGAAACATTTCTTTTAGCCTTTTCGCATGAAAACAGGGTCCAAAATCATGGGTTTTCGTTCAGCAGTGGAAGTAGGAGGCGCGCTCTACAATAGGCAAGGGTTTTCAAGTCTGCAAGTACGTTTTAAACTGAGTTCCATGAACATTGTCCAAAATCATGTTTTAACCAAAATCCGCAATGCGACCAGTTCAGCATATGAGAGGAGACACTGTTTGAGTGTAACAAACGTGAAACATTTCTTTTAGCCTTTTCGCATGAAAACAGGGTCCAAAATCATGGGTTTTCGTTCAGCAGTGGAAGTAGGAGGCGCGCTCTACAATAGGCAAGGGTTTTCAAGTCTGCAAGTACGTTTTAAACTGAGTTCCATGAACATTGTCCAAAATCATGTTTTAACCAAAATCCGCAATGCGACCAGTTCAGCATATGAGAGGAGACACTGTTTGAGTGTAACAAACGTGAAATATTTATTTTAGCCTTTTCGCATGAAAACAGGGTCCAAAATCATGGGTTTTCGTTCAGCAGTGGAAGTAGGAGGCGCGCTCTACAATAGGCAAGGGTTTTCAAGTCTGCAAGTACGTTTTAAACTGAGTTCCATGAACATTGTCCAAAATCATGTTTTAACCAAAATCCGCAATGCGACCAGTTCAGCATATGAGAGGAGACACTGTTTGAGTGTAACAAACGTGAAACATTTCTTTTAGCCTTTTCGCATGAAAACAGGGTCCAAAATCATGGGTTTTCGTTCAGCAGTGGAAGTAGGAGGCGCGCTCTACAATAGGCAAGGGTTTTCAAGTCTGCAAGTACGTTTTAAACTGAGTTCCATGAACATTGTCCAAAATCATGTTTTAACCAAAATCCGCAATGCGACCAGTTCAGCATATGAGAGGAGACACTGTTTGAGTGTAACAAACGTGAAACATTTCTTTTAGCCTTTTCGCATGAAAACAGGGTCCAAAATCATGGGTTTTCGTTCAGCAGTGGAAGTAGGAGGCGCGCTCTACAATAGGCAAGGGTTTTCAAGTCTGCAAGTACGTTTTAAACTGAGTTCCATGAACATTGTCCAAAATCATGTTTTAACCAAAATCCACAATGCGACCAGTTCAGCATATGAGAGGAGACACTGTTTGAGTGTAACAAACGTGAAACATTTCTTTTAGCCTTTTCGCATGAAAACAGGGTCCAAAATCATGGGTTTTCGTTCAGCAGTGGAAGTAGGAGGTGCGCTCTACAATAGGCAAGGGTTTTCAAGTCTGCAAGTACGTTTTAAACTGAGTTCCATGAACATTGTCCAAAATCATGTTTTAACCAAAATCCGCAATGCGACCAGTTCAGCATATGAGAGGAGACACTGTTTGAGTGTAACAAACGTGAAACATTTCTTTTAGCCTTTTCGCATGAAAACAGGGTCCAAAATCATGGGTTTTCGTTCAGCAGTGGAAGTAGGAGGCGCACTCTACAATAGGCAAGGGTTTTCAAGTCTGCAAGTACGTTTTAAACTGAGTTCCATGAACATTGTCCAAAATCATGTTTTAACCAAAATCCGCAATGCGACCAGTTCAGCATATGAGAGGAGACACTGTTTGAGTGTAACAAACGTGAAACATTTCTTTTAGCCTTTTCGCATGAAAACAGGGATCAAAATCATGGGTTTTCGTTCAGCAGTGGAAGTAGGAGGTGCGCTCTACAATAGGCAAGGGTTTTCAAGTCTGCAAGTACGTTTTAAACTGAGTTCCATGAACATTGTCCAAAATCATGTTTTAACCAAAATCCGCAATGCGACCAGTTCAGCATATGAGAGGAGACACTGTTTGAGTGTAACAAACGTGAAACATTTCTTTTAGCCTTTTCGCATGAAAACAGGGTCCAAAATCATGGGTTTTCGTTCAGCAGTGGAAGTAGGAGGCGCGCTCTACAATAGGCAAGGGTTTTCAAGTCTGCAAGTACGTTTTAAACTGAGTTCCATGAACATTGTCCAAAATCATGTTTTAACCAAAATCCACAATGCGACCAGTTCAGCATATGAGAGGAGACACTGTTTGAGTGTAACAAACGTGAAACATTTCTTTTAGCCTATTCGCATGAAAACAGGGTCCAAAATCATGGGTTTTCGTTCAGCAGTGGAAGTAGGAGGCGCGCTCTACAATAGGCAAGGGTTTTCAAGTCTGCAAGTACGTTTTAAACTGAGTTCCATGAACATTGTCCAAAATCATGTTTTAACCAAAATCCGCAATGCGACCAGTTCAGCATATGAGAGGAGACACTGTTTGAGTGTAACAAACGTGAAACATTTCTTTTAGCCTTTTCGCATGAAAACAGGGTCCAAAATCATGGGTTTTCGTTCAGCAGTGGAAGTAGGAGGCGCACTCTACAATAGGCAAGGGTTTTCAAGTCTGCAAGTACGTTTTAAACTGAGTTCCATGAACATTGTCCAAAATCATGTTTTAACCAAAATCCGCAATGCGACCAGTTCAGCATATGAGAGGAGACACTGTTTGAGTGTAACAAACGTGAAACATTTCTTTTAGCCTTTTCGCATGAAAACAGGGTCCAAAATCATGGGTTTTCGTTCAGCAGTGGAAGTAGGAGGCGCGCTCTACAATAGGCAAGGGTTTTCAAGTCTGCAAGTACGTTTTAAACTGAGTTCCATGAACATTGTCCAAAATCATGTTTTAACCAAAATCCACAATGCGACCAGTTCAGCATATGAGAGGAGACACTGTTTGAGTGTAACAAACGTGAAACATTTCTTTTAGCCTTTTCGCATGAAAACAGGGTCCAAAATCATGGGTTTTCGTTCAGCAGTGGAAGTAGGAGGCGCGCTCTACAATAGGCAAGGGTTTTCAAGTCTGCAAGTACGTTTTAAACTGAGTTCCATGAACATTGTCCAAAATCATGTTTTAACCAAAATCCGCAATGCGACCAGTTCAGCATATGAGAGGAGACACTGTTTGAGTGTAACAAACGTGAAACATTTCTTTTAGCCTTTTCGCATGAAAACAGGGTCCAAAATCATGGGTTTTCGTTCAGCAGTGGAAGTAGGAGGCGCGCTCTACAATAGGCAAGGGTTTTCAAGTCTGCAAGTACGTTTTAAACTGAGTTCCATGAACATTGTCCAAAATCATGTTTTAACCAAAATCCGCAATGCGACCAGTTCAGCATATGAGAGGAGACACTGTTTGAGTGTAACAAACGTGAAACATTTCTTTTAGCCTTTTCGCATGAAAACAGGGTCCAAAATCATGGGTTTTCGTTCAGCAGTGGAAGTAGGAGGCGCGCTCTACAATAGGCAAGGGTTTTCAAGTCTGCAAGTACGTTTTAAACTGAGTTCCATGAACATTGTCCAAAATCATGTTTTAACCAAAATCCGCAATGCGACCAGTTCAGCATATGAGAGGAGACACTGTTTGAGTGTAACAAACGTGAAACATTTCTTTTAGCCTTTTCGCATGAAAACAGGGTCCAAAATCATGGGTTTTCGTTCAGCAGTGGAAGTAGGAGGCGCGCTCTACAATAGGCAAGGGTTTTCAAGTCTGCAAGTACGTTTTAAACTGAGTTCCATGAACATTGTCCAAAATCATGTTTTAACCAAAATCCACAATGCGACCAGTTCAGCATATGAGAGGAGACACTGTTTGAGTGTAACAAACGTGAAACATTTCTTTTAGCCTTTTCGCATGAAAACAGGGTCCAAAATCATGGGTTTTCGTTCAGCAGTGGAAGTAGGAGGCGCGCTCTACAATAGGCAAGGGTTTTCAAGTCTGCAAGTACGTTTTAAACTGAGTTCCATGAACATTGTCCAAAATCATGTTTTAACCAAAATCCGCAATGCGACCAGTTCAGCATATGAGAGGAGACACTGTTTGAGTGTAACAAACGTGAAACATTTCTTTTAGCCTTTTCGCATGAAAACAGGGTCCAAAATCATGGGTTTTCGTTCAGCAGTGGAAGTAGGAGGCGCGCTCTACAATAGGCAAGGGTTTTCAAGTCTGCAAGTACGTTTTAAACTGAGTTCCATGAACATTGTCCAAAATCATGTTTTAACCAAAATCCGCAATGCGACCAGTTCAGCATATGAGAGGAGACACTGTTTGAGTGTAACAAACGTGAAACATTTCTTTTAGCCTTTTCGCATGAAAACAGGGTCCAAAATCATGGGTTTTCGTTCAGCAGTGGAAGTAGGAGGCGCGCTCTACAATAGGCAAGGGTTTTCAAGTCTGCAAGTACGTTTTAAACTGAGTTCCATGAACATTGTCCAAAATCATGTTTTAACCAAAATCCGCAATGCGACCAGTTCAGCATATGAGAGGAGACACTGTTTGAGTGTAACAAACGTGAAACATTTCTTTTAGCCTTTTCGCATGAAAACAGGGTCCAAAATCATGGGTTTTCGTTCAGCAGTGGAAGTAGGAGGCGCGCTCTACAATAGGCAAGGGTTTTCAAGTCTGCAAGTACGTTTTAAACTGAGTTCCATGAACATTGTCCAAAATCATGTTTTAACCAAAATCCGCAATGCGACCAGTTCAGCATGAGAGGAGACACTGTTTGAGTGTAACAAACGTGAAACATTTCTTTTAGCCTTTTCGCATGAAAACAGGGTCCAAAATCATGGGTTTTCGTTCAGCAGTGGAAGTAGGAGGCGCGCTCTACAATAGGCAAGGGTTTTCAAGTCTGCAAGTACGTTTTAAACTGAGTTCCATGAACATTGTCCAAAATCATGTTTTAACCAAAATCCACAATGCGACCAGTTCAGCATATGAGAGGAGACACTGTTTGAGTGTAACAAACGTGAAACATTTCTTTTAGCCTTTTCGCATGAAAACAGGGTCCAAAATCATGGGTTTTCGTTCAGCAGTGGAAGTAGGAGGTGCGCTCTACAATAGGCAAGGGTTTTCAAGTCTGCAAGTACGTTTTAAACTGAGTTCCATGAACATTGTCCAAAATCATGTTTTAACCAAAATCCGCAATGCGACCAGTTCAGCATATGAGAGGAGACACTGTTTGAGTGTAACAAACGTGAAACATTTCTTTTAGCCTTTTCGCATGAAAACAGGGTCCAAAATCATGGGTTTTCGTTCAGCAGTGGAAGTAGGAGGCGCACTCTACAATAGGCAAGGGTTTTCAAGTCTGCAAGTACGTTTTAAACTGAGTTCCATGAACATTGTCCAAAATCATGTTTTAACCAAAATCCGCAATGCGACCAGTTCAGCATATGAGAGGAGACACTGTTTGAGTGTAACAAACGTGAAACATTTCTTTTAGCCTTTTCGCATGAAAACAGGGTCCAAAATCATGGGTTTTCGTTCAGCAGTGGAAGTAGGAGGCGCGCTCTACAATAGGCAAGGGTTTTCAAGTCTGCAAGTACGTTTTAAACTGAGTTCCATGAACATTGTCCAAAATCATGTTTTAACCAAAATCCGCAATGCGACCAGTTCAGCATATGAGAGGAGACACTGTTTGAGTGTAACAAACGTGAAACATTTCTTTTAGCCTTTTCGCATGAAAACAGGGTCCAAAATCATGGGTTTTTGTTCAGCAGTGGAAGTAGGAGGCGCACTCTACAATAGGCAAGGGTTTTCAAGTCTGCAAGTACGTTTTAAACTGAGTTCCATGAACATTGTCCAAAATCATGTTTTAACCAAAATCCGCAATGCGACCAGTTCAGCATATGAGAGGAGACACTGTTTGAGTGTAACAAACGTGAAACATTTCTTTTAGCCTTTTCGCATGAAAACAGGGTCCAAAATCATGGGTTTTCGTTCAGCAGTGGAAGTAGGAGGCGCGCTCTACAATAGGCAAGGGTTTTCAAGTCTGCAAGTACGTTTTAAACTGAGTTCCATGAACATTGTCCAAAATCATGTTTTAACCAAAATCCACAATGCGACCAGTTCAGCATATGAGAGGAGACACTGTTTGAGTGTAACAAACGTGAAACATTTCTTTTAGCCTTTTCGCATGAAAACAGGGTCCAAAATCATGGGTTTTCGTTCAGCAGTGGAAGTAGGAGGCGCGCTCTACAATAGGCAAGGGTTTTCAAGTCTGCAAGTACGTTTTAAACTGAGTTCCATGAACATTGTCCAAAATCATGTTTTAACCAAAATCCGCAATGCGACCAGTTCAGCATATGAGAGGAGACACTGTTTGAGTGTAACAAACGTGAAACATTTCTTTTAGCCTTTTCGCATGAAAACAGGGTCCAAAATCATGGGTTTTCGTTCAGCAGTGGAAGTAGGAGGCGCGCTCTACAATAGGCAAGGGTTTTCAAGTCTGCAAGTACGTTTTAAACTGAGTTCCATGAACATTGTCCAAAATCATGTTTTAACCAAAATCCGCAATGCGACCAGTTCAGCATATGAGAGGAGACACTGTTTGAGTGTAACAAACGTGAAACATTTCTTTTAGCCTTTTCGCATGAAAACAGGGTCCAAAATCATGGGTTTTCGTTCAGCAGTGGAAGTAGGAGGCGCGCTCTACAATAGGCAAGGGTTTTCAAGTCTGCAAGTACGTTTTAAACTGAGTTCCATGAACATTGTCCAAAATCATGTTTTAACCAAAATCCGCAATGCGACCAGTTCAGCATATGAGAGGAGACACTGTTTGAGTGTAACAAACGTGAAACATTTCTTTTAGCCTTTTCGCATGAAAACAGGGTCCAAAATCATGGGTTTTCGTTCAGCAGTGGAAGTAGGAGGCGCGCTCTACAATAGGCAAGGGTTTTCAAGTCTGCAAGTACGTTTTAAACTGAGTTCCATGAACATTGTCCAAAATCATGTTTTAACCAAAATCCGCAATGCGACCAGTTCAGCATATGAGAGGAGACACTGTTTGAGTGTAACAAACGTGAAACATTTCTTTTAGCCTTTTCGCATGAAAACAGGGTCCAAAATCATGGGTTTTCGTTCAGCAGTGGAAGTAGGAGGCGCGCTCTACAATAGGCAAGGGTTTTCAAGTCTGCAAGTACGTTTTAAACTGAGTTCCATGAACATTGTCCAAAATCATGTTTTAACCAAAATCCGCAATGCGACCAGTTCAGCATATGAGAGGAGACACTGTTTGAGTGTAACAAACGTGAAACATTTCTTTTAGCCTTTTCGCATGAAAACAGGGTCCAAAATCATGGGTTTTCGTTCAGCAGTGGAAGTAGGAGGCGCGCTCTACAATAGGCAAGGGTTTTCAAGTCTGCAAGTACGTTTTAAACTGAGTTCCATGAACATTGTCCAAAATCATGTTTTAACCAAAATCCACAATGCGACCAGTTCAGCATATGAGAGGAGACACTGTTTGAGTGTAACAAACGTGAAACATTTCTTTTAGCCTTTTCGCATGAAAACAGGGTCCAAAATCATGGGTTTTCGTTCAGCAGTGGAAGTAGGAGGCGCGCTCTACAATAGGCAAGGGTTTTCAAGTCTGCAAGTACGTTTTAAACTGAGTTCCATGAACATTGTCCAAAATCATGTTTTAACCAAAATCCGCAATGCGACCAGTTCAGCATATGAGAGGAGACACTGTTTGAGTGTAACAAACGTGAAACATTTCTTTTAGCCTTTTCGCATGAAAACAGGGTCCAAAATCATGGGTTTTCGTTCAGCAGTGGAAGTAGGAGGCGCGCTCTACAATAGGCAAGGGTTTTCAAGTCTGCAAGTACGTTTTAAACTGAGTTCCATGAACATTGTCCAAAATCATGTTTTAACCAAAATCCGCAATGCGACCAGTTCAGCATATGAGAGGAGACACTGTTTGAGTGTAACAAACGTGAAACATTTCTTTTAGCCTTTTCGCATGAAAACAGGGTCCAAAATCATGGGTTTTCGTTCAGCAGTGGAAGTAGGAGGCGCGCTCTACAATAGGCAAGGGTTTTCAAGTCTGCAAGTACGTTTTAAATTGAGTTCCATGAACATTGTCCAAAATCATGTTTTAACCAAAATCCGCAATGCGACCAGTTCAGCATATGAGAGGAGACACTGTTTGAGTGTAACAAACGTGAAACATTTCTTTTAGCCTTTTCGCATGAAAACAGGGTCCAAAATCATGGGTTTTCGTTCAGCAGTGGAAGTAGGAGGCGCGCTCTACAATAGGCAAGGGTTTTCAAGTCTGCAAGTACGTTTTAAACTGAGTTCCATGAACATTGTCCAAAATCATGTTTTAACCAAAATCCGCAATGCGACCAGTTCAGCATATGAGAGGAGACACTGTTTGAGTGTAACAAACGTGAAACATTTCTTTTAGCCTTTTCGCATGAAAACAGGGTCCAAAATCATGGGTTTTCGTTCAGCAGTGGAAGTAGGAGGCGCGCTCTACAATAGGCAAGGGTTTTCAAGTCTGCAAGTACGTTTTAAACTGAGTTCCATGAACATTGTCCAAAATCATGTTTTAACCAAAATTCGCAATGCGACCAGTTCAGCATATGAGAGGAGACACTGTTTGAGTGTAACAAACGTGAAACATTTCTTTTAGCCTTTTCGCATGAAAACAGGGTCCAAAATCATGGGTTTTCGTTCAGCAGTGGAAGTAGGAGGCGCGCTCTACAATAGGCAAGGGTTTTCAAGTCTGCAAGTACGTTTTAAACTGAGTTCCATGAACATTGTCCAAAATCATGTTTTAACCAAAATCCGCAATGCGACCAGTTCAGCATATGAGAGGAGACACTGTTTGAGTGTAACAAACGTGAAACATTTCTTTTAGCCTTTTCGCATGAAAACAGGGTCCAAAATCATGGGTTTTCGTTCAGCAGTGGAAGTAGGAGGCGCGCTCTACAATAGGCAAGGGTTTTCAAGTCTGCAAGTACGTTTTAAACTGAGTTCCATGAACATTGTCCAAAATCATGTTTTAACCAAAATCCGCAATGCGACCAGTTCAGCATATGAGAGGAGACACTGTTTGAGTGTAACAAACGTGAAACATTTCTTTTAGCCTTTTCGCATGAAAACAGGGTCCAAAATCATGGGTTTTCGTTCAGCAGTGGAAGTAGGAGGCGCGCTCTACAATAGGCAAGGGTTTTCAAGTCTGCAAGTACGTTTTAAACTGAGTTCCATGAACATTGTCCAAAATCATGTTTTAACCAAAATCCGCAATGCGACCAGTTCAGCATATGAGAGGAGACACTGTTTGAGTGTCAAACGTGAAAATTTCTTCTTAAGCCTTTTCGCATGAAAACAGGGTCCAAAATCATGGGTTTTCGTTCAGCAGTGGAAGTAGGAGGCGCGCTCTACAATAGGCAAGGGTTTTCAAGTCTGCAAGTACGTTTTAAACTGAGTTCCATGAACATTGTCCAAAATCATGTTTTAACCAAAATCCGCAATGCGACCAGTTCAGCATATGAGAGGAGACACTGTTTGAGTGTAACAAACGTGAAACATTTCTTTTAGCCTTTTCGCATGAAAACAGGGTCCAAAATCATGGGTTTTCGTTCAGCAGTGGAAGTAGGAGGCGCGCTCTACAATAGGCAAGGGTTTTCAAGTCTGCAAGTACGTTTTAAACTGAGTTCCATGAACATTGTCCAAAATCATGTTTTAACCAAAATCCGCAATGCGACCAGTTCAGCATATGAGAGGAGACACTGTTTGAGTGTAACAAACGTGAAACATTTCTTTTAGCCTTTTCGCATGAAAACAGGGTCCAAAATCATGGGTTTTCGTTCAGCAGTGGAAGTAGGAGGCGCGCTCTACAATAGGCAAGGGTTTTCAAGTCTGCAAGTACGTTTTAAACTGAGTTCCATGAACATTGTCCAAAATCATGTTTTAACCAAAATCCGCAATGCGACCAGTTCAGCATATGAGAGGAGACACTGTTCTGAGTGTAACAAACGTGAAACATTTCTTTTAGCCTTTTCGCATGAAAACAGGGTCCAAAATCATGGGTTTTCGTTCAGCAGTGGAAGTAGGAGGCGCGCTCTACAATAGGCAAGGGTTTTCAAGTCTGCAAGTACGTTTTAAACTGAGTTCCATGAACATTGTCCAAAATCATGTTTTAACCAAAATCCGCAATGCGACCAGTTCAGCATATGAGAGGAGACACTGTTTGAGTGTAACAAACGTGAAACATTTCTTTTAGCCTTTTCGCATGAAAACAGGGTCCAAAATCATGGGTTTTCGTTCAGCAGTGGAAGTAGGAGGCGCGCTCTACAATAGGCAAGGGTTTTCAAGTCTGCAAGTACGTTTTAAACTGAGTTCCATGAACATTGTCCAAAATCATGTTTTAACCAAAATCCGCAATGCGACCAGTTCAGCATATGAGAGGAGACACTGTTTGAGTGTAACAAACGTGAAACATTTCTTTTAGCCTTTTCGCATGAAAACAGGGTCCAAAATCATGGGTTTTCGTTCAGCAGTGGAAGTAGGAGGCGCGCTCTACAATAGGCAAGGGTTTCAAGTCTGCAAGTACGTTTTAAACTGAGTTCCATGAACATTGTCCAAAATCATGTTTTAACCAAAATCCGCAATGCGACCAGTTCAGCATATGAGAGGAGACACTGTTTGAGTGTAACAAACGTGAAACATTTCTTTTAGCCTTTTCGCATGAAAACAGGGTCCAAAATCATGGGTTTTCGTTCAGCAGTGGAAGTAGGAGGCGCGCTCTACAATAGGCAAGGGTTTTCAAGTCTGCAAGTACGTTTTAAACTGAGTTCCATGAACATTGTCCAAAATCATGTTTTAACCAAAATCCGCAATGCGACCAGTTCAGCATATGAGAGGAGACACTGTTTGAGTGTAACAAACGTGAAACATTTCTTTTAGCCTTTTCGCATGAAAACAGGGTCCAAAATCATGGGTTTTCGTTCAGCAGTGGAAGTAGGAGGCGCGCTCTACAATAGGCAAGGGTTTTCAAGTCTGCAAGTACGTTTTAAACTGAGTTCCATGAACATTGTCCAAAATCATGTTTTAACCAAAATCCACAATGCGACCAGTTCAGCATATGAGAGGAGACACTGTTTGAGTGTAACAAACGTGAAACATTTCTTTTAGCCTTTTCGCATGAAAACAGGGTCCAAAATCATGGGTTTTCGTTCAGCAGTGGAAGTAGGAGGCGCGCTCTACAATAGGCAAGGGTTTTCAAGTCTGCAAGTACGTTTTAAACTGAGTTCCATGAACATTGTCCAAAATCATGTTTTAACCAAAATCCGCAATGCGACCAGTTTCAGCATATGAGAGGAGACACTGTTTGAGTGTAACAAACGTGAAACATTTCTTTTAGCCTTTTCGCATGAAAACAGGGTCCAAAATCATGGGTTTTCGTTCAGCAGTGGAAGTAGGAGGCGCGCTCTACAATAGGCAAGGGTTTTCAAGTCTGCAAGTACGTTTTAAAACTGAGTTCCATGAACATTGTCCAAAATCATGTTTTAACCAAAATCCGCAATGCGACCAGTTCAGCATATGAGAGGAGACACTGTTTGAGTGTAACAAACGTGAAACATTTATTTTAGCCTTTTCGCATGAAAACAGGGTCCAAAATCATGGGTTTTCGTTCAGCAGTGGAAGTAGGAGGCGCGCTCTACAATAGGCAAGGGTTTTCAAGTCTGCAAGTACGTTTTAAACTGAGTTCCATGAACATTGTCCAAAATCATGTTTTAACCAAAATCCACAATGCGACCAGTTCAGCATATGAGAGGAGACACTGTTTGAGTGTAACAAACGTGAAACATTTCTTTTAGCCTTTTCGCATGAAAACAGGGTCCAAAATCATGGGTTTTCGTTCAGCAGTGGAAGTAGGAGGCGCGCTCTACAATAGGCAAGGGTTTTCAAGTCTGCAAGTACGTTTTAAACTGAGTTCCATGAACATTGTCCAAAATCATGTTTTAACCAAAATCCGCAATGCGACCAGTTCAGCATATGAGAGGAGACACTGTTTGAGTGTAACAAACGTGAAACATTTCTTTTAGCCTTTTCGCATGAAAACAGGGTCCAAAATCATGGGTTTTCGTTCAGCAGTGGAAGTAGGAGGCGCGCTCTACAATAGGCAAGGGTTTTCAAGTCTGCAAGTACGTTTTAAACTGAGTTCCATGAACATTGTCCAAAATCATGTTTTAACCAAAATCCGCAATGCGACCAGTTCAGCATATGAGAGGAGACACTGTTTGAGTGTAACAAACGTGAAACATTTCTTTTAGCCTTTTCGCATGAAAACAGGGTCCAAAATCATGGGTTTTCGTTCAGCAGTGGAAGTAGGAGGCGCGCTCTACAATAGGCAAGGGTTTTCAAGTCTGCAAGTACGTTTTAAACTGAGTTCCATGAACATTGTCCAAAATCATGTTTTAACCAAAATCCGCAATGCGACCAGTTCAGCATATGAGAGGAGACACTGTTTGAGTGTAACAAACGTGAAACATTTCTTTTAGCCTTTTCGCATGAAAACAGGGTCCAAAATCATGGGTTTTCGTTCAGCAGTGGAAGTAGGAGGCGCGCTCTACAATAGGCAAGGGTTTTCAAGTCTGCAAGTACGTTTTAAACTGAGTTCCATGAACATTGTCCAAAATCATGTTTTAACCAAAATCCGCAATGCGACCAGTTCAGCATATGAGAGGAGACACTGTTTGAGTGTAACAAACGTGAAACATTTCTTTTAGCCTTTTCGCATGAAAACAGGGTCCAAAATCATGGGTTTTCGTTCAGCAGTGGAAGTAGGAGGCGCGCTCTACAATAGGCAAGGGTTTTCAAGTCTGCAAGTACGTTTTAAACTGAGTTCCATGAACATTGTCCAAAATCATGTTTTAACCAAAATCCGCAATGCGACCAGTTCAGCATATGAGAGGAGACACTGTTTGAGTGTAACAAACGTGAAACATTTCTTTTAGCCTTTTCGCATGAAAACAGGGTCCAAAATCATGGGTTTTCGTTCAGCAGTGGAAGTAGGAGGCGCGCTCTACAATAGGCAAGGGTTTTCAAGTCTGCAAGTACGTTTTAAACTGAGTTCCATGAACATTGTCCAAAATCATGTTTTAACCAAAATCCGCAATGCGACCAGTTCAGCATATGAGAGGAGACACTGTTTGAGTGTAACAAACGTGAAACATTTCTTTTAGCCTTTTCGCATGAAAACAGGGTCCAAAATCATGGGTTTTCGTTCAGCAGTGAAGTAGGAGGCGCGCTCTACAATAGGCAAGGGTTTTCAAGTCTGCAAGTACGTTTTAAACTGAGTTCCATGAACATTGTCCAAAATCATGTTTTAACCAAAATCCGCAATGCGACCAGTTCAGCATATGAGAGGAGACACTGTTTGAGTGTAACAAACGTGAAACATTTCTTTTAGCCTTTTCGCATGAAAACAGGGTCCAAAATCATGGGTTTTCGTTCAGCAGTGGAAGTAGGAGGCGCGCTCTACAATAGGCAAGGGTTTTCAAGTCTGCAAGTACGTTTTAAACTGAGTTCCATGAACATTGTCCAAAATCATGTTTTAACCAAAATCCGCAATGCGACCAGTTCAGCATATGAGAGGAGACACTGTTTGAGTGTAACAAACGTGAAACATTTCTTTTAGCCTTTTCGCATGAAAACAGGGTCCAAAATCATGGGTTTTCGTTCAGCAGTGGAAGTAGGAGGCGCGCTCTACAATAGGCAAGGGTTTTCAAGTCTGCAAGTACGTTTTAAAACTGAGTTCCATGAACATTGTCCAAAATCATGTTTTAACCAAAATCCGCAATGCGACCAGTTCAGCATATGAGAGGAGACACTGTTTGAGTGTAACAAACGTGAAACATTTCTTTAGCCTTTTCGCATGAAAACAGGGTCCAAAATCATGGGTTTTCGTTCAGCAGTGGAAGTAGGAGGCGCGCTCTACAATAGGCAAGGGTTTTCAAGTCTGCAAGTACGTTTTAAACTGAGTTCCATGAACATTGTCCAAAATCATGTTTTAACCAAAATCCGCAATGCGACCAGTTCAGCATATGAGAGGAGACACTGTTTGAGTGTAACAAACGTGAAACATTTCTTTTAGCCTTTTCGCATGAAAACAGGGGTCCAAAATCATGGGTTTTCGTTCAGCAGTGGAAGTAGGAGGCGCGCTCTACAATAGGCAAGGGTTTTCAAGTCTGCAAGTACGTTTTAAACTGAGTTCCATGAACATTGTCCAAAATCATGTTTTAACCAAAATCCGCAATGCGACCAGTTCAGCATATGAGAGGAGACACTGTTTGAGTGTAACAAACGTGAAACATTTCTTTTAGCCTTTTCGCATGAAAACAGGGTCCAAAATCATGGGTTTTCGTTCAGCAGTGGAAGTAGGAGGCGCGCTCTACAATAGGCAAGGGTTTTCAAGTCTGCAAGTACGTTTTAAACTGAGTTCCATGAACATTGTCCAAAATCATGTTTTAACCAAAATCCGCAATGCGACCAGTTCAGCATATGAGAGGAGACACTGTTTGAGTGTAACAAACGTGAAACATTTCTTTTAGCCTTTTCGCATGAAAACAGGGTCCAAAATCATGGGTTTTCGTTCAGCAGTGGAAGTAGGAGGCGCGCTCTACAATAGGCAAGGGTTTTCAAGTCTGCAAGTACGTTTTAAACTGAGTTCCATGAACATTGTCCAAAATCATGTTTTAACCAAAATCCGCAATGCGACCAGTTCAGCATATGAGAGGAGACACTGTTTGAGTGTAACAAACGTGAAACATTTCTTTTAGCCTTTTCGCATGAAAACAGGGTCCAAAATCATGGGTTTTCGTTCAGCAGTGGAAGTAGGAGGCGCGCTCTACAATAGGCAAGGGTTTTCAAGTCTGCAAGTACGTTTTAAACTGAGTTCCATGAACATTGTCCAAAATCATGTTTTAACCAAAATCCAGCAATGCGACCAGTTCAGCATATGAGAGGAGACACTGTTTGAGTGTAACAAACGTGAAACATTTCTTTTAGCCTTTTCGCATGAAAACAGGGTCCAAAATCATGGGTTTTCGTTCAGCAGTGGAAGTAGGAGGCGCGCTCTACAATAGGCAAGGGTTTTCAAGTCTGCAAGTACGTTTAAACTGAGTTCCATGAACATTGTCCAAAATCATGTTTTAACCAAAATCCGCAATGCGACCAGTTCAGCATATGAGAGGAGACACTGTTTGAGTGTAACAAACGTGAAACATTTCTTTTAGCCTTTTCGCATGAAAACAGGGTCCAAAATCATGGGTTTTCGTTCAGCAGTGGAAGTAGGAAGGCGCGCTCTACAATAGGCAAGGGTTTTCAAGTCTGCAAGTACGTTTTAAACTGAGTTCCATGAACATTGTCCAAAATCATGTTTTAACCAAATCCACAATGCGACCAGTTCAGCATATGAGAGGAGACACTGTTTGAGTGTAACAAACGTGAAACATTTCTTTTAGCCTTTTCGCATGAAAACAGGGTCCAAAATCATGGGTTTTCGTTCAGCAGTGGAAGTAGGAGGCGCGCTCTACAATAGGCAAGGGTTTTCAAGTCTGCAAGTACGTTTTAAACTGAGTTCCATGAACATTGTCCAAAATCATGTTTAACCAAAATCCGCAATGCGACCAGTTCAGCATATGAGAGGAGACACTGTTTGAGTGTAACAAACGTGAAACATTTCTTTTAGCCTTTTCGCATGAAAACAGGGTCCAAAATCATGGGTTTTCGTTCAGCAGTGGAAGTAGGAGGCGCGCTCTACAATAGGCAAGGGTTTTCAAGTCTGCAAGTACGTTTTAAACTGAGTTCCATGAACATTGTCCAAAATCATGTTTTAACCAAAATCCGCAATGCGACCAGTTCAGCATATGAGAGGAGACACTGTTTGAGTGTAACAAACGTGAAACATTTCTTTTAGCCTTTTCGCATGAAAACAGGGTCCAAAATCATGGTTTTCGTTCAGCAGTGGAAGTAGGAGGCGCGCTCTACAATAGGCAAGGGTTTTCAAGTCTGCAAGTACGTTTTAAACTGAGTTCCATGAACATTGTCCAAAATCATGTTTAACCAAAATCCGCAATGCGACCAGTTCAGCATATGAGAGGAGACACTGTTTGAGTGTAACAAACGTGAAACATTTCTTTTAGCCTTTTCGCATGAAAACAGGGTCCAAAATCATGGGTTTTCGTTCAGCAGTGGAAGTAGGAGGCGCGCTCTACAATAGGCAAGGGTTTTCAAGTCTGCAAGTACGTTTTAAACTGAGTTCCATGAACATTGTCCAAAATCATGTTTTAACCAAAAATCCACAATGCGACCAGTTCAGCATATGAGAGGAGACACTGTTTGAGTGTAACAAACGTGAAACATTTCTTTTAGCCTTTTCGCATGAAAACAGGGTCCAAAATCATGGGTTTTCGTTCAGCAGTGGAAGTAGGAGGCGCGCTCTACAATAGGCAAGGGTTTTCAAGTCTGCAAGTACGTTTTAAACTGAGTTCCATGAACATTGTCCAAAATCATGTTTTAACCAAAATCCACAATGCGACCAGTTCAGCATATGAGAGGAGACACTGTTTGAGTGTAACAAACGTGAAACATTTCTTTTAGCCTTTTCGCATGAAAACAGGGTCCAAAATCATGGGTTTTCGTTCAGCAGTGGAAGTAGGAGGCGCGCTCTACAATAGGCAAGGGTTTTCAAGTCTGCAAGTACGTTTTAAACTGAGTTCCATGAACATTGTCCAAAATCATGTTTTAACCAAAATCCGCAATGCGACCAGTTCAGCATATGAGAGGAGACACTGTTTGAGTGTAACAAACGTGAAACATTTCTTTTAGCCTTTTCGCATGAAAAACAGGGTCCAAAATCATGGGTTTTCGTTCAGCAGTGGAAGTAGGAGGCGCGCTCTACAATAGGCAAGGGTTTTCAAGTCTGCAAGTACGTTTTAAACTGAGTTCCATGAACATTGTCCAAAATCATGTTTTAACCAAAATCCGCAATGCGACCAGTTCAGCATATGAGAGGAGACACTGTTTGAGTGTAACAAACGTGAAACATTTCTTTTAGCCTTTTCGCATGAAAACAGGGTCCAAAATCATGGGTTTTCGTTCAGCAGTGGAAGTAGGAGGCGCGCTCTACAATAGGCAAGGGTTTTCAAGTCTGCAAGTACGTTTTAAACTGAGTTCCATGAACATTGTCCAAAATCATGTTTTAACCAAAATCCACAATGCGACCAGTTCAGCATATGAGAGGAGACACTGTTTGAGTGTAACAAACGTGAAACATTTCTTTTAGCCTTTTCGCATGAAAACAGGGTCCAAAATCATGGGTTTTCGTCCAGCAGTGGAAGTAGGAGGCGCGCTCTACAATAGGCAAGGGTTTTCAAGTCTGCAAGTACGTTTTAAACTGAGTTCCATGAACATTGTCCAAAATCATGTTTTAACCAAAATCCGCAATGCGACCAGTTCAGCATATGAGAGGAGACACTGTTTGAGTGTAACAAACGTGAAACATTTCTTTTAGCCTTTTCGCATGAAAACAGGGTCCAAAATCATGGGTTTTCGTTCAGCAGTGGAAGTAGGAGGCGCGCTCTACAATAGGCAAGGGTTTTCAAGTCTGCAAGTACGTTTTAAACTGAGTTCCATGAACATTGTCCAAAATCATGTTTTAACCAAAATCCGCAATGCGACCAGTTCAGCATATGAGAGGAGACACTGTTTGAGTGTAACAAACGTGAAACATTTATTTAGCCTTTTCGCATGAAAACAGGGTCCAAAATCATGGGTTTTCGTTCAGCAGTGGAAGTAGGAGGCGCGCTCTACAATAGGCAAGGGTTTTCAAGTCTGCAAGTACGTTTTAAACTGAGTTCCATGAACATTGTCCAAAATCATGTTTTAACCAAAATCCACAATGCGACCAGTTCAGCATATGAGAGGAGACACTGTTTGAGTGTAACAAACGTGAAACATTTCTTTTAGCCTTTTCGCATGAAAACAGGGTCCAAAATCATGGGTTTTCGTTCAGCAGTGGAAGTAGGAGGCGCGCTCTACAATAGGCAAGGGTTTCAAGTCTGCAAGTACGTTTTAAACTGAGTTCCATGAACATTGTCCAAAATCATGTTTTAACCAAAATCCGCAATGCGACCAGTTCAGCATATGAGAGGAGACACTGTTTGAGTGTAACAAACGTGAAACATTTCTTTAGCCTTTTCGCATGAAAACAGGGTCCAAAATCATGGGTTTTCGTTCAGCAGTGGAAGTAGGAGGCGCGCTCTACAATAGGCAAGGGTTTTCAAGTCTGCAAGTACGTTTTAAACTGAGTTCCATGAACATTGTCCAAAATCATGTTTTAACCAAAATCCGCAATGCGACCAGTTCAGCATATGAGAGGAGACACTGTTTGAGTGTAACAAACGTGAAACATTTATTTTAGCCTTTTCGCATGAAAACAGGGTCCAAAATCATGGGTTTTCATTCAGCAGTGGAAGTAGGAGGCGCGCTCTACAATAGGCAAGGGTTTTCAAGTCTGCAAGTACGTTTTAAACTGAGTTCCATGAACATTGTCCAAAATCATGTTTTAACCAAAATCCACAATGCGACCAGTTCAGCATATGAGAGGAGACACTGTTTGAGTGTAACAAACGTGAAACATTTCTTTTAACCTTTTCGCATGAAAACAGGGTCCAAAATCATGGGTTTTCGTTCAGCAGTGGAAGTAGGAGGCGCGCTCTACAATAGGCAAGGGTTTTCAAGTCTGCAAGTACGTTTTAAACTGAGTTCCATGAACATTGTCCAAAATCATGTTTTATCCAAAATCCGCAATGCGACCAGTTCAGCATATGAGAGGAGACACTGTTTGAGTGTAACAAACGTGAAACATTTCTTTTAGCCTTTTCGCATGAAAACAGGGTCCAAAATCATGGGTTTTCGTTCAGCAGTGGAAGTAGGAGGCGCGCTCTACAATAGGCAAGGGTTTTCAAGTCTGCAAGTACGTTTTAAACTGAGTTCCATGAACATTGTCCAAAATCATGTTTTAACCAAAATCCGCAATGCGACCAGTTCAGCATATGAGAGGAGACACTGTTTGAGTGTAACAAACGTGAAACATTTCTTTTAGCCTTTTCGCATGAAAACAGGGTCCAAAATCATGGGTTTTCGTTCAGCAGTGGAAGTAGGAGGCGCGCTCTACAATAGGCAAGGGTTTCAAGTCTGCAAGTACGTTTTAAACTGAGTTCCATGAACATTGTCCAAAATCATGTTTTAACCAAAATCCGCAATGCGACCAGTTCAGCATATGAGAGGAGACACTGTTTGAGTGTAACAAACGTGAAACATTTCTTTTAGCCTTTTCGCATGAAAACAGGGTCCAAAATCATGGTTTTTCGTTCAGCAGTGGAAGTAGGAGGCGCGCTCTACAATAGGCAAGGGTTTTCAAGTCTGCAAGTACGTTTTAAACTGAGTTCCATGAACATTGTCCAAAATCATGTTTTAACCAAAATCCACAATGCGACCAGTTCAGCATATGAGAGGAGACACTGTTTGAGTGTAACAAACGTGAAACATTTCTTTTAGCCTTTTCGCATGAAAACAGGGTCCAAAATCATGGGTTTCGTTCAGCAGTGGAAGTAGGAGGCGCGCTCTACAATAGGGCAAGGGTTTTCAAGTCTGCAAGTACGTTTTAAACTGAGTTCCATGAACATTGTCCAAAATCATGTTTTAACCAAAATCCGCAATGCGACCAGTTCAGCATATGAGAGGAGACACTGTTTGAGTGTAACAAACGTGAAACATTTCTTTTAGCCTTTTCGCATGAAAACAGGGTCCAAAATCATGGGTTTTCGTTCAGCAGTGGAAGTAGGAGGCGCGCTCTACAATAGGCAAGGGTTTTCAAGTCTGCAAGTACGTTTAAACTGAGTTCCATGAACATTGTCCAAAATCACGTTTTAACCAAAATCCACAATGCGACCAGTTCAGCATATGAGAGGAGACACTGTTTGAGTGTAACAAACGTGAAACATTTCTTTTAGCCTTTTCGCATGAAAACAGGGTCCAAAATCATGGGTTTTCGTTCAGCAGTGGAAGTAAGAGGCGCGCTCTACAATAGGCAAGGGTTTTCAAGTCTGCAAGTACGTTTTAAACTGAGTTCCATGAACATTGTCCAAAATCATGTTTTAACCAAAATCCGCAATGCGACAGTTCAGCATATGAGAGGAGACACTGTTTGAGTGTAACAAACGTGAAACATTTCTTTTAGCCTTTTCGCATGAAAACAGGGTCCAAAATCATGGGTTTTCGTTCAGCAGTGGAAGTAGGAGGCGCGCTCTACAATAGGCAAGGGTTTTCAAGTCTGCAAGTACGTTTTAAAACTGAGTTCCATGAACATTGTCCAAAATCATGTTTTAACCAAAATCCGCAATGCGACCAGTTCAGCATATGAGAGGAGACACTGTTTGAGTGTAACAAACGTGAAACATTTATTTTAGCCTTTTCGCATGAAAACAGGGTCCAAAATCATGGGTTTTCGTTCAGCAGTGGAAGTAGGAGGCGCGCTCTACAATAGGCAAGGGTTTTCAAGTCTGCAAGTACGTTTTAAACTGAGTTCCATGAACATTGTCCAAAATCATGTTTTAACCAAAATCCACAATGCGACCAGTTCAGCATATGAGAGGAGACACTGTTTGAGTGTAACAAACGTGAAACATTTCTTTTAGCCTTTTCGCATGAAAACAGGGTCCAAAATCATGGGTTTTCGTCCAGCAGTGGAAGTAGGAGGCGCGCTCTACAATAGGCAAGGGTTTTCAAGTCTGCAAGTACGTTTTAAACTGAGTTCCATGAACATTGTCCAAAATCATGTTTTAACCAAAATCCGCAATGCGACCAGTTCAGCATATGAGAGGAGACACTGTTTGAGTGTAACAAACGTGAAACATTTCTTTTAACCTTTTCGCATGAAAACAGGGTCCAAAATCATGGGTTTTCGTTCAGCAGTGGAAGTAGGAGGCGCGCTCTACAATAGGCAAGGGTTTTCAAGTCTGCAAGTACGTTTTAAACTGAGTTCCATGAACATTGTCCAAAATCATGTTTTAACCAAAATCCGCAATGCGACCAGTTCATATGCTGAACTGGTCGCATTGCGGATTTTGGTTAAAACATGATTTTGGACAATGTTCATGGAACTCAGTTTAAAACGTACTTGCAGACTTGAAAACCCTTGCCTATTGTAGAGCGCGCCTCCTACTTCCACTGCTGAACGAAAACCCATGATTTTGGACCCTGTTTTCATGCGAAAAGGTTAAAAGAAATGTTTCACGTTTGTTACACTCAAACAGTGTCTCCTCTCATATGCTGAACTGGTCGCATTGCGGATTTTGGTTAAAACATGATTTTGGACAATGTTCATGGAACTCAGTTTAAAACGTACTTGCAGACTTGAAAACCCTTGCCTATTGTAGAGCGCGCCTCCTACTTCCACTGCTGGACGGAAAACCCATGATTTTGGACCCTGTTTTCATGCGAAAAGGCTAAAAGAAATGTTTCACGTTTGTTACACTCAAACAGTGTCTCCTCTCATATGCTGAACTGGTCGCATTGTGGATTTTGGTTAAAACATGATTTTGGACAATGTTCATGGAACTCAGTTTAAAACGTACTTGCAGACTTGAAACCCTTGCCTATTGTAGAGCGCGCCTCCTACTTCCACTGCTGAACGAAAACCCATGATTTTGGACCCTGTTTTCATGCGAAAAGGCTAAAATAAATGTTTCACGTTTGTTACACTCAAACAGTGTCTCCTCTCATATGCTGAACTGGTCGCATTGCGGATTTTGGTTAAAACATGATTTTGGACAATGTTCATGGAACTCAGTTTAAAACGTACTTGCAGACTTGAAAACCCTTGCCTATTGTAGAGCGCGCCTCCTACTTCCACTGCTGAACGAAAACCCATGATTTTGGACCCTGTTTTCATGCGAAAAGGCTAAAAGAAATGTTTCACGTTTGTTACACTCAAACAGTGTCTCCTCTCATATGCTGAACTGGTCGCATTGCGGATTTTGGTTAAAACATGATTTTGGACAATGTTCATGGAACTCAGTTTAAAACGTACTTGCAGACTTGAAAACCCTTGCCTATTGTAGAGCGCGCCTCTTACTTCCACTGCTGAACGAAAACCCATGATTTTGGACCCTGTTTTCATGCGAAAAGGCTAAAAGAAATGTTTCACGTTTGTTACACTCAAACAGTGTCTCCTCTCATATGCTGAACTGGTCGCATTGTGGATTTTGGTTAAAACGTGATTTTGGACAATGTTCATGGAACTCAGTTTAAAACGTACTTGCAGACTTGAAAACCCTTGCCTATTGTAGAGCGCGCCTCCTACTTCCACTGCTGAACGAAAACCCATGATTTTGGACCCTGTTTTCATGCGAAAAGGCTAAAAGAAATGTTTCACGTTTGTTACACTCAAACAGTGTCTCCTCTCATATGCTGAACTGGTCGCATTGCGGATTTTGGTTAAAACATGATTTTGGACAATGTTCATGGAACTCAGTTTTAAAACGTACTTGCAGACTTGAAAACCCTTGCCTATTGTAGAGCGCGCCTCCTACTTCCACTGCTGAACGAAAACCCATGATTTTGGACCCTGTTTTCATGCGAAAAGGCTAAAAGAAATGTTTCACGTTTGTTACACTCAAACAGTGTCTCCTCTCATATGCTGAACTGGTCGCATTGTGGATTTTGGTTAAAACATGATTTTGGACAATGTTCATGGAACTCAGTTTAAAACGTACTTGCAGACTTGAAAACCCTTGCCTATTGTAGAGCGCGCCTCCTACTTCCATGCTGAACGAAAACCCATGATTTTGGACCCTGTTTTCATGCGAAAAGGCTAAAAGAAATGTTTCACGTTTGTTACACTCAAACAGTGTCTCCTCTCATATGCTGAACTGGTCGCATTGCGGATTTTGGTTAAAACATGATTTTGGACAATGTTCATGGAACTCAGTTTAAAACGTACTTGCAGACTTGAAAACCCTTGCCTATTGTAGAGCGCGCCTCCTACTTCCACTGCTGAACGAAAACCCATGATTTTGGACCCTGTTTTCATGCGAAAAGGCTAAAAGAAATGTTTCACGTTTGTTACACTCAAACAGTGTCTCCTCTCATATGCTGAACTGGTCGCATTGCGGATTTTGGTTAAAACATGATTTTGGACAATGTTCATGGAACTCAGTTTAAAACGTACTTGCAGACTTGAAAACCCTTGCCTATTGTAGAGCGCGCCTCCTACTTCCACTGCTGAACGAAAACCCATGATTTTGGACCCTGTTTTCATGCGAAAAGGCTAAAAGAAATGTTTCACGTTTGTTACACTCAAACAGTGTCTCCTCTCATATGCTGAACTGGTCGCATTGCGGATTTTGGATAAAACATGATTTTGGACAATGTTCATGGAACTCAGTTTAAAACGTACTTGCAGACTTGAAAACCCTTGCCTATTGTAGAGCGCGCCTCCTACTTCCACTGCTGAACGAAAACCCATGATTTTGGACCCTGTTTTCATGCGAAAAGGTTAAAAGAAATGTTTCACGTTTGTTACACTCAAACAGTGTCTCCTCTCATATGCTGAACTGGTCGCATTGTGGATTTTGGTTAAAACATGATTTTGGACAATGTTCATGGAACTCAGTTTAAAACGTACTTGCAGACTTGAAAACCCTTGCCTATTGTAGAGCGCGCCTCCTACTTCCACTGCTGAATGAAAACCCATGATTTTGGACCCTGTTTTCATGCGAAAAGGCTAAAATAAATGTTTCACGTTTGTTACACTCAAACAGTGTCTCCTCTCATATGCTGAACTGGTCGCATTGCGGATTTTGGTTAAAACATGATTTTGGACAATGTTCATGGAACTCAGTTTAAAACGTACTTGCAGACTTGAAAACCCTTGCCTATTGTAGAGCGCGCCTCCTACTTCCACTGCTGAACGAAAACCCATGATTTTGGACCCTGTTTTCATGCGAAAAGGCTAAAAGAAATGTTTCACGTTTGTTACACTCAAACAGTGTCTCCTCTCATATGCTGAACTGGTCGCATTGCGGATTTTGGTTAAAACATGATTTTGGACAATGTTCATGGAACTCAGTTTAAAACGTACTTGCAGACTTGAAAACCCTTGCCTATTGTAGAGCGCGCCTCCTACTTCCACTGCTGAACGAAAACCCATGATTTTGGACCCTGTTTTCATGCGAAAAGGCTAAAAGAAATGTTTCACGTTTGTTACACTCAAACAGTGTCTCCTCTCATATGCTGAACTGGTCGCATTGTGGATTTTGGTTAAAACATGATTTTGGACAATGTTCATGGAACTCAGTTTAAAACGTACTTGCAGACTTGAAAACCCTTGCCTATTGTAGAGCGCGCCTCCTACTTCCACTGCTGAACGAAAACCCATGATTTTGGACCCTGTTTTCATGCGAAAAGGCTAAAATAAATGTTTCACGTTTGTTACACTCAAACAGTGTCTCCTCTCATATGCTGAACTGGTCGCATTGCGGATTTTGGTTAAAACATGATTTTGGACAATGTTCATGGAACTCAGTTTAAAACGTACTTGCAGACTTGAAAACCCTTGCCTATTGTAGAGCGCGCCTCCTACTTCCACTGCTGAACGAAAACCCATGATTTTGGACCCTGTTTTCATGCGAAAAGGCTAAAAGAAATGTTTCACGTTTGTTACACTCAAACAGTGTCTCCTCTCATATGCTGAACTGGTCGCATTGCGGATTTTGGTTAAAACATGATTTTGGACAATGTTCATGGAACTCAGTTTAAAACGTACTTGCAGACTTGAAAACCCTTGCCTATTGTAGAGCGCGCCTCCTACTTCCACTGCTGGACGAAAACCCATGATTTTGGACCCTGTTTTCATGCGAAAAGGCTAAAAGAAATGTTTCACGTTTGTTACACTCAAACAGTGTCTCCTCTCATATGCTGAACTGGTCGCATTGTGGATTTTGGTTAAAACATGATTTTGGACAATGTTCATGGAACTCAGTTTAAAACGTACTTGCAGACTTGAAAACCCTTGCCTATTGTAGAGCGCGCCTCCTACTTCCACTGCTGAACGAAAACCCATGATTTTGGACCCTGTTTTCATGCGAAAAGGCTAAAAGAAATGTTTCACGTTTGTTACACTCAAACAGTGTCTCCTCTCATATGCTGAACTGGTCGCATTGCGGATTTTGGTTAAAACATGATTTTGGACAATGTTCATGGAACTCAGTTTAAAACGTACTTGCAGACTTGAAAACCCTTGCCTATTGTAGAGCGCGCCTCCTACTTCCACTGCTGAACGAAAACCCATGATTTTGGACCCTGTTTTCATGCGAAAAGGCTAAAAGAAATGTTTCACGTTTGTTACACTCAAACAGTGTCTCCTCTCATATGCTGAACTGGTCGCATTGCGGATTTTGGTTAAAACATGATTTTGGACAATGTTCATGGAACTCAGTTTAAAACGTACTTGCAGACTTGAAAACCCTTGCCTATTGTAGAGCGCGCCTCCTACTTCCACTGCTGAACGAAAACCCATGATTTTGGACCCTGTTTTCATGCGAAAAGGCTAAAAGAAATGTTTCACGTTTGTTACACTCAAACAGTGTCTCCTCTCATATGCTGAACTGGTCGCATTGTGGATTTTGGTTAAAACATGATTTTGGACAATGTTCATGGAACTCAGTTTAAAACGTACTTGCAGACTTGAAAACCCTTGCCTATTGTAGAGCGCGCCTCCTACTTCCACTGCTGAACGAAAACCCATGATTTTGGACCCTGTTTTCATGCGAAAAGGCTAAAAGAAATGTTTCACGTTTGTCACACTCAAACAGTGTCTCCTCTCATATGCTGAACTGGTCGCATTGTGGATTTTGGTTAAAACATGATTTTGGACAATGTTCATGGAACTCAGTTTAAAACGTACTTGCAGACTTGAAAACCCTTGCCTATTGTAGAGCGCGCCTCCTACTTCCACTGCTGAACGAAAACCCATGATTTTGGACCCTGTTTTCATGCGAAAAGGCTAAAAGAAATGTTTCACGTTTGTTACACTCAAACAGTGTCTCCTCTCATATGCTGAACTGGTCGCATTGCGGATTTTGGTTAAAACATGATTTTGGACAATGTTCATGGAACTCAGTTTAAAACGTACTTGCAGACTTGAAAACCCTTGCCTATTGTAGAGCGCGCCTCCTACTTCCACTGCTGAACGAAAACCCATGATTTTGGACCCTGTTTTCATGCGAAAAGGCTAAAAGAAATGTTTCACGTTTGTTACACTCAAACAGTGTCTCCTCTCATATGCTGAACTGGTCGCATTGCGGATTTTGGTTAAAACATGATTTTGGACAATGTTCATGGAACTCAGTTTAAAACGTACTTGCAGACTTGAAAACCCTTGCCTATTGTAGAGCGCGCCTCCTACTTCCACTGCTGAACGAAAACCCATGATTTTGGACCCTGTTTTCATGCGAAAAGGTTAAAAGAAATGTTTCACGTTTGTTACACTCAAACAGTGTCTCCTCTCATATGCTGAACTGGTCGCATTGCGGATTTTGGTTAAAACATGATTTTGGACAATGTTCATGGAACTCAGTTTAAAACGTACTTGCAGACTTGAAAACCCTTGCCTATTGTAGAGCGCGCCTCCTACTTCCACTGCTGGACGAAAACCCATGATTTTGGACCCTGTTTTCATGCGAAAAGGCTAAAAGAAATGTTTCACGTTTGTTACACTCAAACAGTGTCTCCTCTCATATGCTGAACTGGTCGCATTGTGGATTTTGGTTAAAACATGATTTTGGACAATGTTCATGGAACTCAGTTTAAAACGTACTTGCAGACTTGAAAACCCTTGCCTATTGTAGAGCGCGCCTCCTACTTCCACTGCTGAACGAAAACCCATGATTTTGGACCCTGTTTTCATGCGAAAAGGCTAAAATAAATGTTTCACGTTTGTTACACTCAAACAGTGTCTCCTCTCATATGCTGAACTGGTCGCATTGCGGATTTTGGTTAAAACATGATTTTGGACAATGTTCATGGAACTCAGTTTAAAACGTACTTGCAGACTTGAAAACCCTTGCCTATTGTAGAGCGCGCCTCCTACTTCCACTGCTGAACGAAAACCCATGATTTTGGACCCTGTTTTCATGCGAAAAGGCTAAAAGAAATGTTTCACGTTTGTTACACTCAAACAGTGTCTCCTCTCATATGCTGAACTGGTCGCATTGCGGATTTTGGTTAAAACATGATTTTGGACAATGTTCATGGAACTCAGTTTAAAACGTACTTGCAGACTTGAAAACCCTTGCCTATTGTAGAGCGCGCCTCTTACTTCCACTGCTGAACGAAAACCCATGATTTTGGACCCTGTTTTCATGCGAAAAGGCTAAAAGAAATGTTTCACGTTTGTTACACTCAAACAGTGTCTCCTCTCATATGCTGAACTGGTCGCATTGTGGATTTTGGTTAAAACGTGATTTTGGACAATGTTCATGGAACTCAGTTTAAAACGTACTTGCAGACTTGAAAACCCTTGCCTATTGTAGAGCGGTTCCTACTTCCACTGCTGAACGAAAACCCATGATTTTGGACCCTGTTTTCATGCGAAAAGGCTAAAAGAAATGTTTCACGTTTGTTACACTCAAACAGTGTCTCCTCTCATATGCTGAACTGGTCGCATTGCGGGTTTTGGTTAAAACATGATTTTGGACAATGTTCATGGAACTCAGTTTAAAACGTACTTGCAGACTTGAAAACCCTTGCCTATTGTAGAGCGCGCCTCCTACTTCCACTGCTGAACGAAAACCCATGATTTTGGACCCTGTTTTCATGCGAAAAGGCTAAAAGAAATGTTTCACGTTTGTTACACTCAAACAGTGTCTCCTCTCATATGCTGAACTGGTCGCATTGTGGATTTTGGTTAAAACATGATTTTGGACAATGTTCATGGAACTCAGTTTAAAACGTACTTGCAGACTTGAAAACCCTTGCCTATTGTAGAGCGCGCCTCCTACTTCCACTGCTGAACGAAAACCCATGATTTTGGACCCTGTTTTCATGCGAAAAGGCTAAAAGAAATGTTTCACGTTTGTTACACTCAAACAGTGTCTCCTCTCATATGCTGAACTGGTCGCATTGCGGATTTTGGTTAAAACATGATTTTGGACAATGTTCATGGAACTCAGTTTAAAACGTACTTGCAGACTTGAAAACCCTTGCCTATTGTAGAGCGCGCCTCCTACTTCCACTGCTGAACGAAAACCCATGATTTTGGACCCTGTTTTCATGCGAAAAGGCTAAAAGAAATGTTTCACGTTTGTTACACTCAAACAGTGTCTCCTCTCATATGCTGAACTGGTCGCATTGCGGATTTTGGTTAAAACATGATTTTGGACAATGTTCATGGAACTCAGTTTAAAACGTACTTGCAGACTTGAAAACCCTTGCCTATTGTAGAGCGCGCCTCCTACTTCCACTGCTGAACGAAAACCCATGATTTTGGACCCTGTTTTCATGCGAAAAGGCTAAAAGAAATGTTTCACGTTTGTTACACTCAAACAGTGTCTCCTCTCATATGCTGAACTGGTCGCATTGCAGATTTTGGTTAAAACATGATTTTGGACAATGTTCATGGAACTCAGTTTAAAACGTACTTGCAGACTTGAAAACCCTTGCCTATTGTAGAGCGCGCCTCCTACTTCCACTGCTGAACGAAAACCCATGATTTTGGACCCTGTTTTCATGCGAAAAGGCTAAAAGAAATGTTTCACGTTTGTTACACTCAAACAGTGTCTCCTCTCATATGCTGAACTGGTCGCATTGCGGATTTTGGTTAAAACATGATTTTGGACAATGTTCATGGAACTCAGTTTAAAACGTACTTGCAGACTTGAAAACCCTTGCCTATTGTAGAGCGCGCCTCCTACTTCCACTGCTGAACGAAAACCCATGATTTTGGACCCTGTTTTCATGCGAAAAGGCTAAAAGAAATGTTTCACGTTTGTTACACTCAAACAGTGTCTCCTCTCATATGCTGAACTGGTCGCATTGTGGATTTTGGTTAAAACATGATTTTGGACAGTGTTCATGGAACTCAGTTTAAAACGTACTTGCAGACTTGAAAACCCTTGCCTATTGTAGAGCGCGCCTCCTACTTCCACTGCTGAACGAAAACCCATGATTTTGGACCCTGTTTTCATGCGAAAAGGCTAAAAGAAATGTTTCACGTTTGTTACACTCAAACAGTGTCTCCTCTCATATGCTGAACTGGTCGCATTGCGGATTTTGGTTAAAACATGATTTTGGACAATGTTCATGGAACTCAGTTTAAAACGTACTTGCAGACTTGAAAACCCTTGCCTATTGTAGAGCGCGCCTCCTACTTCCACTGCTGAACGAAAACCCATGATTTTGGACCCTGTTTTCATGCGAAAAGGCTAAAAGAAATGTTTCACGTTTGTTACACTCAAACAGTGTCTCCTCTCATATGCTGAACTGGTCGCATTGTGGATTTTGGTTAAAACATGATTTTGGACAATGTTCATGGAACTCAGTTTAAAACGTACTTGCAGACTTGAAAACCCTTGCCTATTGTAGAGCGCGCCTCCTACTTCCACTGCTGAACGAAAACCCATGATTTTGGACCCTGTTTTCATGCGAAAAGGCTAAAAGAAATGTTTCACGTTTGTTACACTCAAACAGTGTCTCCTCTCATATGCTGAACTGGTCGCATTGCGGATTTTGGTTAAAACATGATTTTGGACAATGTTCATGGAACTCAGTTTAAAACGTACTTGCAGACTTGAAAACCCTTGCCTATTGTAGAGCACGCCTCCTACTTCCACTGCTGAACGAAAACCCATGATTTTGGACCCTGTTTTCATGCGAAAAGGCTAAAAGAAATGTTTCACGTTTGTTACACTCAAACAGTGTCTCCTCTCATATGCTGAACTGGTCGCATTGCGGATTTTGGTTAAAACATGATTTTGGACAATGTTCATGGAACTCAGTTTAAAACGTACTTGCAGACTTGAAAACCCTTGCCTATTGTAGAGCGCGCCTCCTACTTCCACTGCTGAACGAAAACCCATGATTTTGGACCCTGTTTTCATGCGAAAAGGCTAAAAGAAATGTTTCACGTTTGTTACACTCAAACAGTGTCTCCTCTCATATGCTGAACTGGTCGCATTGCGGATTTTGGTTAAAACATGATTTTGGACAATGTTCATGGAACTCAGTTTAAAACGTACTTGCAGACTTGAAAACCCTTGCCTATTGTAGAGCGCGCCTCCTACTTCCACTGCTGAACGAAAACCCATGATTTTGGACCCTGTTTTCATGCGAAAAGGTTAAAAGAAATGTTTCACGTTTGTTACACTCAAACAGTGTCTCCTCTCATATGCTGAACTGGTCGCATTGTGGATTTTGGTTAAAACATGATTTTGGACAATGTTCATGGAACTCAGTTTAAAACGTACTTGCAGACTTGAAAACCCTTGCCTATTGTAGAGCGCGCCTCCTACTTCCACTGCTGAATGAAAACCCATGATTTTGGACCCTGTTTTCATGCGAAAAGGCTAAAATAAATGTTTCACGTTTGTTACACTCAAACAGTGTCTCCTCTCATATGCTGAACTGGTCGCATTGCGGATTTTGGTTAAAACATGATTTTGGACAATGTTCATGGAACTCAGTTTAAAACGTACTTGCAGACTTGAAAACCCTTGCCTATTGTAGAGCGCGCCTCCTACTTCCACTGCTGAACGAAAACCCATGATTTTGGACCCTGTTTTCATGCGAAAAGGCTAAAAGAAATGTTTCACGTTTGTTACACTCAAACAGTGTCTCCTCTCATATGCTGAACTGGTCGCATTGCGGATTTTGGTTAAAACATGATTTTGGACAATGTTCATGGAACTCAGTTTAAAACGTACTTGCAGACTTGAAAACCCTTGCCTATTGTAGAGCGCGCCTCCTACTTCCACTGCTGAACGAAAACCCATGATTTTGGACCCTGTTTTCATGCGAAAAGGCTAAAAGAAATGTTTCACGTTTGTTACACTCAAACAGTGTCTCCTCTCATATGCTGAACTGGTCGCATTGTGGATTTTGGTTAAAACATGATTTTGGACAATGTTCATGGAACTCAGTTTAAAACGTACTTGCAGACTTGAAAACCCTTGCCTATTGTAGAGCGCGCCTCCTACTTCCACTGCTGAACGAAAACCCATGATTTTGGACCCTGTTTTCATGCGAAAAGGCTAAAATAAATGTTTCACGTTTGTTACACTCAAACAGTGTCTCCTCTCATATGCTGAACTGGTCGCATTGCGGATTTTGGTTAAAACATGATTTTGGACAATGTTCATGGAACTCAGTTTAAAACGTACTTGCAGACTTGAAAACCCTTGCCTATTGTAGAGCGCGCCTCCTACTTCCACTGCTGAACGAAAACCCATGATTTTGGACCCTGTTTTCATGCGAAAAGGCTAAAAGAAATGTTTCACGTTTGTTACACTCAAACAGTGTCTCCTCTCATATGCTGAACTGGTCGCATTGCGGATTTTGGTTAAAACATGATTTTGGACAATGTTCATGGAACTCAGTTTAAAACGTACTTGCAGACTTGAAAACCCTTGCCTATTGTAGAGCGTGCCTCCTACTTCCACTGCTGGACGAAAACCCATGATTTTGGACCCTGTTTTCATGCGAAAAGGCTAAAAGAAATGTTTCACGTTTGTTACACTCAAACAGTGTCTCCTCTCATATGCTGAACTGGTCGCATTGTGGATTTTGGTTAAAACATGATTTTGGACAATGTTCATGGAACTCAGTTTAAAACGTACTTGCAGACTTGAAAACCCTTGCCTATTGTAGAGCGCGCCTCCTACTTCCACTGCTGAACGAAAACCCATGATTTTGGACCCTGTTTTCATGCGAAAAGGCTAAAAGAAATGTTTCACGTTTGTTACACTCAAACAGTGTCTCCTCTCATATGCTGAACTGGTCGCATTGCGGATTTTGGTTAAAACATGATTTTGGACAATGTTCATGGAACTCAGTTTAAAACGTACTTGCAGACTTGAAAACCCTTGCCTATTGTAGAGCGCGCCTCCTACTTCCACTGCTGAACGAAAACCCATGATTTTGGACCCTGTTTTCATGCGAAAAGGCTAAAAGAAATGTTTCACGTTTGTTACACTCAAACAGTGTCTCCTCTCATATGCTGAACTGGTCGCATTGCGGATTTTGGTTAAAACATGATTTTGGACAATGTTCATGGAACTCAGTTTAAAACGTACTTGCAGACTTGAAAACCCTTGCCTATTGTAGAGCGCGCCTCCTACTTCCACTGCTGAACGAAAACCCATGATTTTGGACCCTGTTTTCATGCGAAAAGGCTAAAAGAAATGTTTCACGTTTGTTACACTCAAACAGTGTCTCCTCTCATATGCTGAACTGGTCGCATTGTGGATTTTGGTTAAAACATGATTTTGGACAATGTTCATGGAACTCAGTTTAAAACGTACTTGCAGACTTGAAAACCCTTGCCTATTGTAGAGCGCGCCTCCTACTTCCACTGCTGAACGAAAACCCATGATTTTGGACCCTGTTTTCATGCGAAAAGGCTAAAAGAAATGTTTCACGTTTGTTACACTCAAACAGTGTCTCCTCTCATATGCTGAACTGGTCGCATTGCGGATTTTGGTTAAAACATGATTTTGGACAATGTTCATGGAACTCAGTTTAAAACGTACTTGCAGACTTGAAAACCCTTGCCTATTGTAGAGCGCGCCTCCTACTTCCACTGCTGAACGAAAACCCATGATTTTGGACCCTGTTTTCATGCGAAAAGGCTAAAAGAAATGTTTCACGTTTGTTACACTCAAACAGTGTCTCCTCTCATATGCTGAACTGGTCGCATTGCGGATTTTGGTTAAAACATGATTTTGGACAATGTTCATGGAACTCAGTTTAAAACGTACTTGCAGACTTGAAAACCCTTGCCTATTGTAGAGCGCGCCTCCTACTTCCACTGCTGAACGAAAACCCATGATTTTGGACCCTGTTTTCATGCGAAAAGGCTAAAAGAAATGTTTCACGTTTGTTACACTCAAACAGTGTCTCCTCTCATATGCTGAACTGGTCGCATTGTGGATTTTGGTTAAAACATGATTTTGGACAATGTTCATGGAACTCAGTTTAAAACGTACTTGCAGACTTGAAAACCCTTGCCTATTGTAGAGCGCGCCTCCTACTTCCACTGCTGAACGAAAACCCATGATTTTGGACCCTGTTTTCATGCGAAAAGGCTAAAAGAAATGTTTCACGTTTGTTACACTCAAACAGTGTCTCCTCTCATATGCTGAACTGGTCGCATTGCGGATTTTGGTTAAAACATGATTTTGGACAATGTTCATGGAACTCAGTTTAAAACGTACTTGCAGACTTGAAAACCCTTGCCTATTGTAGAGCGCGCCTCCTACTTCCACTGCTGAACGAAAACCCATGATTTTGGACCCTGTTTTCATGCGAAAAGGCTAAAAGAAATGTTTCACGTTTGTTACACTCAAACAGTGTCTCCTCTCATATGCTGAACTGGTCGCATTGCGGATTTTGGTTAAAACATGATTTTGGACAATGTTCATGGAACTCAGTTTAAAACGTACTTGCAGACTTGAAAACCCTTGCCTATTGTAGAGCGCGCCTCCTACTTCCACTGCTGAACGAAAACCCATGATTTTGGACCCTGTTTTCATGCGAAAAGGCTAAAAGAAATGTTTCACGTTTGTTACACTCAAACAGTGTCTCCTCTCATATGCTGAACTGGTCGCATTGCGGATTTTGGTTAAAACATGATTTTGGACAATGTTCATGGAACTCAGTTTAAAACGTACTTGCAGACTTGAAAACCCTTGCCTATTGTAGAGCGCGCCTCCTACTTCCACTGCTGAACGAAAACCCATGATTTTGGACCCTGTTTTCATGCGAAAAGGTTAAAAGAAATGTTTCACGTTTGTTACACTCAAACAGTGTCTCCTCTCATATGCTGAACTGGTCGCATTGTGGATTTTGGTTAAAACATGATTTTGGACAATGTTCATGGAACTCAGTTTAAAACGTACTTGCAGACTTGAAAACCCTTGCCTATTGTAGAGCGCGCCTCCTACTTCCACTGCTGAATGAAAACCCATGATTTTGGACCCTGTTTTCATGCGAAAAGGCTAAAATAAATGTTTCACGTTTGTTACACTCAAACAGTGTCTCCTCTCATATGCTGAACTGGTCGCATTGCGGATTTTGGTTAAAACATGATTTTGGACAATGTTCATGGAACTCAGTTTAAAACGTACTTGCAGACTTGAAAACCCTTGCCTATTGTAGAGCGCGCCTCCTACTTCCACTGCTGAACGAAAACCCATGATTTTGGACCCTGTTTTCATGCGAAAAGGCTAAAAGAAATGTTTCACGTTTGTTACACTCAAACAGTGTCTCCTCTCATATGCTGAACTGGTCGCATTGCGGATTTTGGTTAAAACATGATTTTGGACAATGTTCATGGAACTCAGTTTAAAACGTACTTGCAGACTTGAAAACCCTTGCCTATTGTAGAGCGCGCCTCCTACTTCCACTGCTGAACGAAAACCCATGATTTTGGACCCTGTTTTCATGCGAAAAGGCTAAAAGAAATGTTTCACGTTTGTTACACTCAAACAGTGTCTCCTCTCATATGCTGAACTGGTCGCATTGTGGATTTTGGTTAAAACATGATTTTGGACAATGTTCATGGAACTCAGTTTAAAACGTACTTGCAGACTTGAAAACCCTTGCCTATTGTAGAGCGCGCCTCCTACTTCCACTGCTGAACGAAAACCCATGATTTTGGACCCTGTTTTCATGCGAAAAGGCTAAAATAAATGTTTCAGGTTTGTTACACTCAAACAGTGTCTCCTCTCATATGCTGAACTGGTCGCATTGCGGATTTTGGTTAAAACATGATTTTGGACAATGTTCATGGAACTCAGTTTAAAACGTACTTGCAGACTTGAAAACCCTTGCCTATTGTAGAGCGCGCCTCCTACTTCCACTGCTGAACGAAAACCCATGATTTTGGACCCTGTTTTCATGCGAAAAGGCTAAAAGAAATGTTTCACGTTTGTTACACTCAAACAGTGTCTCCTCTCATATGCTGAACTGGTCGCATTGTGGATTTTGGTTAAAACATGATTTTGGACAATGTTCATGGAACTCAGTTTAAAACGTACTTGCAGACTTGAAAACCCTTGCCTATTGTAGAGCGCGCCTCCTACTTCCACTGCTGGACGAAAACCCATGATTTTGGACCCTGTTTTCATGCGAAAAGGCTAAAAGAAATGTTTCACGTTTGTTACACTCAAACAGTGTCTCCTCTCATATGCTGAACTGGTCGCATTGTGGATTTTGGTTAAAACATGATTTTGGACAATGTTCATGGAACTCAGTTTAAAACGTACTTGCAGACTTGAAAACCCTTGCCTATTGTAGAGCGCGCCTCCTACTTCCACTGCTGAACGAAAACCCATGATTTTGGACCCTGTTTTCATGCGAAAAGGCTAAAAGAAATGTTTCACGTTTGTTACACTCAAACAGTGTCTCCTCTCATATGCTGAACTGGTCGCATTGCGGATTTTGGTTAAAACATGATTTTGGACAATGTTCATGGAACTCAGTTTAAAACGTACTTGCAGACTTGAAAACCCTTGCCTATTGTAGAGCGCGCCTCCTACTTCCACTGCTGAACGAAAACCCATGATTTTGGACCCTGTTTTCATGCGAAAAGGCTAAAATAAATGTTTCACGTTTGTTACACTCAAACAGTGTCTCCTCTCATATGCTGAACTGGTCGCATTGCGGATTTTGGTTAAAACATGATTTTGGACAATGTTCATGGAACTCAGTTTAAAACGTACTTGCAGACTTGAAAACCCTTGCCTATTGTAGAGCGCGCCTCCTACTTCCACTGCTGAACGAAAACCCATGATTTTGGACCCTGTTTTCATGCGAAAAGGCTAAAAGAAATGTTTCACGTTTGTTACACTCAAACAGTGTCTCCTCTCATATGCTGAACTGGTCGCATTGCGGATTTTGGTTAAAACATGATTTTGGACAATGTTCATGGAACTCAGTTTAAAACGTACTTGCAGACTTGAAAACCCTTGCCTATTGTAGAGCGCGCCTCCTACTTCCACTGCTGAACGAAAACCCATGATTTTGGACCCTGTTTTCATGCGAAAAGGCTAAAAGAAATGTTTCACGTTTGTTACACTCAAACAGTGTCTCCTCTCATATGCTGAACTGGTCGCATTGCGGATTTTGGTTAAAACATGATTTTGGACAATGTTCATGGAACTCAGTTTAAAACGTACTTGCAGACTTGAAAACCCTTGCCTATTGTAGAGCGCGCCTCCTACTTCCACTGCTGAACGAAAACCCATGATTTTGGACCCTGTTTTCATGCGAAAAGGCTAAAAGAAATGTTTCACATTTGTTACACTCAAACAGTGTCTCCTCTCATATGCTGAACTGGTCGCATTGTGGATTTTGGTTAAAACATGATTTTGGACAATGTTCATGGAACTCAGTTTAAAACGTACTTGCAGACTTGAAAACCCTTGCCTATTGTAGAGCGCGCCTCCTACTTCCACTGCTGAACGAAAACCCATGATTTTGGACCCTGTTTTCATGCGAAAAGGCTAAAAGAAATGTTTCACGTTTGTTACACTCAAACAGTGTCTCCTCTCATATGCTGAACTGGTCGCATTGCGGATTTTGGTTAAAACATGATTTTGGACAATGTTCATGGAACTCAGTTTAAAACGTACTTGCAGACTTGAAAACCCTTGCCTATTGTAGAGCGCGCCTCCTACTTCCACTGCTGAACGAAAACCCATGATTTTGGACCCTGTTTTCATGCGAAAAGGCTAAAAGAAATGTTTCACGTTTGTTACACTCAAACAGTGTCTCCTCTCATATGCTGAACTGGTCGCATTGTGGATTTTGGTTAAAACATGATTTTGGACAATGTTCATGGAACTCAGTTTAAAACGTACTTGCAGACTTGAAAACCCTTGCCTATTGTAGAGCGCGCCTCCTACTTCCACTGCTGAACGAAAACCCATGATTTTGGACCCTGTTTTCATGCGAAAAGGCTAAAAGAAATGTTTCACGTTTGTTACACTCAAACAGTGTCTCCTCTCATATGCTGAACTGGTCGCATTGCGGATTTTGGTTAAAACATGATTTTGGACAATGTTCATGGAACTCAGTTTAAAACGTACTTGCAGACTTGAAAACCCTTGCCTATTGTAGAGCGCGCCTCCTACTTCCACTGCTGAACGAAAACCCATGATTTTGGACCCTGTTTTCATGCGAAAAGGCTAAAAGAAATGTTTCACGTTTGTTACACTCAAACAGTGTCTCCTCTCATATGCTGAACTGGTCGCATTGCGGATTTTGGTTAAAACATGATTTTGGACAATGTTCATGGAACTCAGTTTAAAACGTACTTGCAGACTTGAAAACCCTTGCCTATTGTAGAGCGCGCCTCCTACTTCCACTGCTGAACGAAAACCCATGATTTTGGACCCTGTTTTCATGCGAAAAGGCTAAAAGAAATGTTTCACGTTTGTTACACTCAAACAGTGTCTCCTCTCATATGCTGAACTGGTCGCATTGCGGATTTTGGTTAAAACATGATTTTGGACAATGTTCATGGAACTCAGTTTAAAACGTACTTGCAGACTTGAAAACCCTTGCCTATTGTAGAGCGCGCCTCCTACTTCCACTGCTGAACGAAAACCCATGATTTTGGACCCTGTTTTCATGCGAAAAGGTTAAAAGAAATGTTTCACGTTTGTTACACTCAAACAGTGTCTCCTCTCATATGCTGAACTGGTCGCATTGTGGATTTTGGTTAAAACATGATTTTGGACAATGTTCATGGAACTCAGTTTAAAACGTACTTGCAGACTTGAAAACCCTTGCCTATTGTAGAGCGCGCCTCCTACTTCCACTGCTGAATGAAAACCCATGATTTTGGACCCTGTTTTCATGCGAAAAGGCTAAAATAAATGTTTCACGTTTGTTACACTCAAACAGTGTCTCCTCTCATATGCTGAACTGGTCGCATTGCGGATTTTGGTTAAAACATGATTTTGGACAATGTTCATGGAACTCAGTTTAAAACGTACTTGCAGACTTGAAAACCCTTGCCTATTGTAGAGCGCGCCTCCTACTTCCACTGCTGAACGAAAACCCATGATTTTGGACCCTGTTTTCATGCGAAAAGGCTAAAAGAAATGTTTCACGTTTGTTACACTCAAACAGTGTCTCCTCTCATATGCTGAACTGGTCGCATTGCGGATTTTGGTTAAAACATGATTTTGGACAATGTTCATGGAACTCAGTTTAAAACGTACTTGCAGACTTGAAAACCCTTGCCTATTGTAGAGCGCGCCTCCTACTTCCACTGCTGAACGAAAACCCATGATTTTGGACCCTGTTTTCATGCGAAAAGGCTAAAAGAAATGTTTCACGTTTGTTACACTCAAACAGTGTCTCCTCTCATATGCTGAACTGGTCGCATTGTGGATTTTGGTTAAAACATGATTTTGGACAATGTTCATGGAACTCAGTTTAAAACGTACTTGCAGACTTGAAAACCCTTGCCTATTGTAGAGCGCGCCTCCTACTTCCACTGCTGAACGAAAACCCATGATTTTGGACCCTGTTTTCATGCGAAAAGGCTAAAATAAATGTTTCAGGTTTGTTACACTCAAACAGTGTCTCCTCTCATATGCTGAACTGGTCGCATTGCGGATTTTGGTTAAAACATGATTTTGGACAATGTTCATGGAACTCAGTTTAAAACGTACTTGCAGACTTGAAAACCCTTGCCTATTGTAGAGCGCGCCTCCTACTTCCACTGCTGAACGAAAACCCATGATTTTGGACCCTGTTTTCATGCGAAAAGGCTAAAAGAAATGTTTCACGTTTGTTACACTCAAACAGTGTCTCCTCTCATATGCTGAACTGGTCGCATTGCGGATTTTGGTTAAAACATGATTTTGGACAATGTTCATGGAACTCAGTTTAAAACGTACTTGCAGACTTGAAAACCCTTGCCTATTGTAGAGCGCGCCTCCTACTTCCACTGCTGGACGAAAACCCATGATTTTGGACCCTGTTTTCATGCGAAAAGGCTAAAAGAAATGTTTCACGTTTGTTACACTCAAACAGTGTCTCCTCTCATATGCTGAACTGGTCGCATTGTGGATTTTGGTTAAAACATGATTTTGGACAATGTTCATGGAACTCAGTTTAAAACGTACTTGCAGACTTGAAAACCCTTGCCTATTGTAGAGCGCGCCTCCTACTTCCACTGCTGAACGAAAACCCATGATTTTGGACCCTGTTTTCATGCGAAAAGGCTAAAAGAAATGTTTCACGTTTGTTACACTCAAACAGTGTCTCCTCTCATATGCTGAACTGGTCGCATTGCGGATTTTGGTTAAAACATGATTTTGGACAATGTTCATGGAACTCAGTTTAAAACGTACTTGCAGACTTGAAAACCCTTGCCTATTGTAGAGCGCGCCTCCTACTTCCACTGCTGAACGAAAACCCATGATTTTGGACCCTGTTTTCATGCGAAAAGGCTAAAATAAATGTTTCACGTTTGTTACACTCAAACAGTGTCTCCTCTCATATGCTGAACTGGTCGCATTGCGGATTTTGGTTAAAACATGATTTTGGACAATGTTCATGGAACTCAGTTTAAAACGTACTTGCAGACTTGAAAACCCTTGCCTATTGTAGAGCGCGCCTCCTACTTCCACTGCTGAACGAAAACCCATGATTTTGGACCCTGTTTTCATGCGAAAAGGCTCAAATAAATGTTTCACGTTTGTTACACTCAAACAGTGTCTCCTCTCATATGCTGAACTGGTCGCATTGCGGATTTTGGTTAAAACATGATTTTGGACAATGTTCATGGAACTCAGTTTAAAACGTACTTGCAGACTTGAAAACCCTTGCCTATTGTAGAGCGCGCCTCCTACTTCCACTGCTGAACGAAAACCCATGATTTTGGACCCTGTTTTCATGCGAAAAGGCTAAAAGAAATGTTTCACGTTTGTTACACTCAAACAGTGTCTCCTCTCATATGCTGAACTGGTCGCATTGCGGATTTTGGTTAAAACATGATTTTGGACAATGTTCATGGAACTCAGTTTAAAACGTACTTGCAGACTTGAAAACCCTTGCCTATTGTAGAGCGCGCCTCCTACTTCCACTGCTGAACGAAAACCCATGATTTTGGACCCTGTTTTCATGCGAAAAGGCTAAAATAAATGTTTCAGGTTTGTTACACTCAAACAGTGTCTCCTCTCATATGCTGAACTGGTCGCATTGCGGATATTGGTTAAAACATGATTTTGGACAATGTTCATGGAACTCAGTTTAAAACGTACTTGCAGACTTGAAAACCCTTGCCTATTGTAGAGCGCGCCTCCTACTTCCACTGCTGAACGAAAACCCATGATTTTGGACCCTGTTTTCATGCGAAAAGGCTAAAAGAAATGTTTCACGTTTGTTACACTCAAACAGTGTCTCCTCTCATATGCTGAACTGGTCGCATTGCGGATTTTGGTTAAAACATGATTTTGGACAATGTTCATGGAACTCAGTTTAAAACGTACTTGCAGACTTGAAAACCCTTGCCTATTGTAGAGCGCGCCTCCTACTTCCACTGCTGAACGAAAACCCATGATTTTGGACCCTGTTTTCATGCGAAAAGGTTAAAAGAAATGTTTCACGTTTGTTACACTCAAACAGTGTCTCCTCTCATATGCTGAACTGGTCGCATTGTGGATTTTGGTTAAAACATGATTTTGGACAATGTTCATGGAACTCAGTTTAAAACGTACTTGCAGACTTGAAAACCCTTGCCTATTGTAGAGCGCGCCTCCTACTTCCACTGCTGAATGAAAACCCATGATTTTGGACCCTGTTTTCATGCGAAAAGGCTAAAATAAATGTTTCACGTTTGTTACACTCAAACAGTGTCTCCTCTCATATGCTGAACTGGTCGCATTGCGGATTTTGGTTAAAACATGATTTTGGACAATGTTCATGGAACTCAGTTTAAAACGTACTTGCAGACTTGAAAACCCTTGCCTATTGTAGAGCGCGCCTCCTACTTCCACTGCTGAACGAAAACCCATGATTTTGGACCCTGTTTTCATGCGAAAAGGCTAAAAGAAATGTTTCACGTTTGTTACACTCAAACAGTGTCTCCTCTCATATGCTGAACTGGTCGCATTGCGGATTTTGGTTAAAACATGATTTTGGACAATGTTCATGGAACTCAGTTTAAAACGTACTTGCAGACTTGAAAACCCTTGCCTATTGTAGAGCGCGCCTCCTACTTCCACTGCTGAACGAAAACCCATGATTTTGGACCCTGTTTTCATGCGAAAAGGCTAAAAGAAATGTTTCACGTTTGTTACACTCAAACAGTGTCTCCTCTCATATGCTGAACTGGTCGCATTGTGGATTTTGGTTAAAACATGATTTTGGACAATGTTCATGGAACTCAGTTTAAAACGTACTTGCAGACTTGAAAACCCTTGCCTATTGTAGAGCGCGCCTCCTACTTCCACTGCTGAACGAAAACCCATGATTTTGGACCCTGTTTTCATGCGAAAAGGCTAAAATAAATGTTTCAGGTTTGTTACACTCAAACAGTGTCTCCTCTCATATGCTGAACTGGTCGCATTGCGGATTTTGGTTAAAACATGATTTTGGACAATGTTCATGGAACTCAGTTTAAAACGTACTTGCAGACTTGAAAACCCTTGCCTATTGTAGAGCGCGCCTCCTACTTCCACTGCTGAACGAAAACCCATGATTTTGGACCCTGTTTTCATGCGAAAAGGCTAAAAGAAATGTTTCACGTTTGTTACACTCAAACAGTGTCTCCTCTCATATGCTGAACTGGTCGCATTGCGGATTTTGGTTAAAACATGATTTTGGACAATGTTCATGGAACTCAGTTTAAAACGTACTTGCAGACTTGAAAACCCTTGCCTATTGTAGAGCGCGCCTCCTACTTCCACTGCTGGACGAAAACCCATGATTTTGGACCCTGTTTTCATGCGAAAAGGCTAAAAGAAATGTTTCACGTTTGTTACACTCAAACAGTGTCTCCTCTCATATGCTGAACTGGTCGCATTGTGGATTTTGGTTAAAACATGATTTTGGACAATGTTCATGGAACTCAGTTTAAAACGTACTTGCAGACTTGAAAACCCTTGCCTATTGTAGAGCGCGCCTCCTACTTCCACTGCTGAACGAAAACCCATGATTTTGGACCCTGTTTTCATGCGAAAAGGCTAAAAGAAATGTTTCACGTTTGTTACACTCAAACAGTGTCTCCTCTCATATGCTGAACTGGTCGCATTGCGGATTTTGGTTAAAACATGATTTTGGACAATGTTCATGGAACTCAGTTTAAAACGTACTTGCAGACTTGAAAACCCTTGCCTATTGTAGAGCGCGCCTCCTACTTCCACTGCTGAACGAAAACCCATGATTTTGGACCCTGTTTTCATGCGAAAAGGCTAAAATAAATGTTTCACGTTTGTTACACTCAAACAGTGTCTCCTCTCATATGCTGAACTGGTCGCATTGCGGATTTTGGTTAAAACATGATTTTGGACAATGTTCATGGAACTCAGTTTAAAACGTACTTGCAGACTTGAAAACCCTTGCCTATTGTAGAGCGCGCCTCCTACTTCCACTGCTGAACGAAAACCCATGATTTTGGACCCTGTTTTCATGCGAAAAGGCTAAAATAAATGTTTCACGTTTGTTACACTCAAACAGTGTCTCCTCTCATATGCTGAACTGGTCGCATTGCGGATTTTGGTTAAAACATGATTTTGGACAATGTTCATGGAACTCAGTTTAAAACGTACTTGCAGACTTGAAAACCCTTGCCTATTGTAGAGCGCGCCTCCTACTTCCACTGCTGAACGAAAACCCATGATTTTGGACCCTGTTTTCATGCGAAAAGGCTAAAAGAAATGTTTCACGTTTGTTACACTCAAACAGTGTCTCCTCTCATATGCTGAACTGGTCGCATTGCGGATTTTGGTTAAAACATGATTTTGGACAATGTTCATGGAACTCAGTTTAAAACGTACTTGCAGACTTGAAAACCCTTGCCTATTGTAGAGCGCGCCTCCTACTTCCACTGCTGAACGAAAACCCATGATTTTGGACCCTGTTTTCATGCGAAAAGGCTAAAAGAAATGTTTCACGTTTGTTACACTCAAACAGTGTCTCCTCTCATATGCTGAACTGGTCGCATTGCGGATATTGGTTAAAACATGATTTTGGACAATGTTCATGGAACTCAGTTTAAAACGTACTTGCAGACTTGAAAACCCTTGCCTATTGTAGAGCGCGCCTCCTACTTCCACTGCTGAACGAAAACCCATGATTTTGGACCCTGTTTTCATGCGAAAAGGCTAAAAGAAATGTTTCACGTTTGTTACACTCAAACAGTGTCTCCTCTCATATGCTGAACTGGTCGCATTGTGGATTTTGGTTAAAACATGATTTTGGACAATGTTCATGGAACTCAGTTTAAAACGTACTTGCAGACTTGAAAACCCTTGCCTATTGTAGAGCGCGCCTCCTACTTCCACTGCTGAACGAAAACCCATGATTTTGGACCCTGTTTTCATGCGAAAAGGCTAAAAGAAATGTTTCACGTTTGTTACACTCAAACAGTGTCTCCTCTCATATGCTGAACTGGTCGCATTGTGGATTTTGGTTAAAACATGATTTTGGACAATGTTCATGGAACTCAGTTTAAAACGTACTTGCAGACTTGAAAACCCTTGCCTATTGTAGAGCGCGCCTCCTACTTCCACTGCTGAACGAAAACCCATGATTTTGGACCCTGTTTTCATGCGAAAAGGCTAAAAGAAATGTTTCACGTTTGTTACACTCAAACAGTGTCTCCTCTCATATGCTGAACTTGTCGCATTGCGGATTTTGGTTAAAACATGATTTTGGACAATGTTCATGGAACTCAGTTTAAAACGTACTTGCAGACTTGAAAACCCTTGCCTATTGTAGAGCGCGCCTCCTACTTCCACTGCTGAACGAAAACCCATGATTTTGGACCCTGTTTTCATGCGAAAAGGCTAAAAGAAATGTTTCACGTTTGTTACACTCAAACAGTGTCTCCTCTCATATGCTGAACTGGTCGCATTGTGGATTTTGGTTAAAACATGATTTTGGACAATGTTCATGGAACTCAGTTTAAAACGTACTTGCAGACTTGAAAACCCTTGCCTATTGTAGAGCGCGCCTCCTACTTCCACTGCTGAACGAAAACCCATGATTTTGGACCCTGTTTTCATGCGAAAAGGCTAAAAGAAATGTTTCACGTTTGTTACACTCAAACAGTGTCTCCTCTCATATGCTGAACTGGTCGCATTGCGGATTTTGGTTAAAACATGATTTTGGACAATGTTCATGGAACTCAGTTTAAAACGTACTTGCAGACTTGAAAACCCTTGCCTATTGTAGAGCGCGCCTCCTACTTCCACTGCTGGACGAAAACCCATGATTTTGGACCCTGTTTTCATGCGAAAAGGCTAAAAGAAATGTTTCACGTTTGTTACACTCAAACAGTGTCTCCTCTCATATGCTGAACTGGTCGCATTGTGGATTTTGGTTAAAACATGATTTTGGACAATGTTCATGGAACTCAGTTTAAAACGTACTTGCAGACTTGAAAACCCTTGCCTATTGTAGAGCGCGCCTCCTACTTCCACTGCTGAACGAAAACCCATGATTTTGGACCCTGTTTTCATGCGAAAAGGCTAAAAGAAATGTTTCACGTTTGTTACACTCAAACAGTGTCTCCTCTCATATGCTGAACTGGTCGCATTGCTGATTTTGGTTAAAACATGATTTTGGACAATGTTCATGGAACTCAGTTTAAAACGTACTTGCAGACTTGAAAACCCTTGCCTATTGTAGAGCGCGCCTCCTACTTCCACTGCTGAACGAAAACCCATGATTTTGGACCCTGTTTTCATGCGAAAAGGCTAAAAGAAATGTTTCACGTTTGTTACACTCAAACAGTGTCTCCTCTCATATGCTGAACTGGTCGCATTGCGGATATTGGTTAAAACATGATTTTGGACAATGTTCATGGAACTCAGTTTAAAACGTACTTGCAGACTTGAAAACCCTTGCCTATTGTAGAGCGCGCCTCCTACTTCCACTGCTGAACGAAAACCCATGATTTTGGACCCTGTTTTCATGCGAAAAGGCTAAAAGAAATGTTTCACGTTTGTTACACTCAAACAGTGTCTCCTCTCATATGCTGAACTGGTCGCATTGCGGATTTTGGTTAAAACATGATTTTGGACAATGTTCATGGAACTCAGTTTAAAACGTACTTGCAGACTTGAAAACCCTTGCCTATTGTAGAGCGCGCCTCCTACTTCCACTGCTGAACGAAAACCCATGATTTTGGACCCTGTTTTCATGCGAAAAGGCTAAAAGAAATGTTTCACGTTTGTTACACTCAAACAGTGTCTCCTCTCATATGCTGAACTGGTCGCATTGCGGATATTGGTTAAAACATGATTTTGGACAATGTTCATGGAACTCAGTTTAAAACGTACTTGCAGACTTGAAAACCCTTGCCTATTGTAGAGCGCGCCTCCTACTTCCACTGCTGAACGAAAACCCATGATTTTGGACCCTGTTTTCATGCGAAAAGGCTAAAAGAAATGTTTCACGTTTGTTACACTCAAACAGTGTCTCCTCTCATATGCTGAACTGGTCGCATTGTGGATTTTGGTTAAAACATGATTTTGGACAATGTTCATGGAACTCAGTTTAAAACGTACTTGCAGACTTGAAAACCCTTGCCTATTGTAGAGCGCGCCTCCTACTTCCACTGCTGAACGAAAACCCATGATTTTGGACCCTGTTTTCATGCGAAAAGGCTAAAAGAAATGTTTCACGTTTGTTACACTCAAACAGTGTCTCCTCTCATATGCTGAACTGGTCGCATTGTGGATTTTGGTTAAAACATGATTTTGGACAATGTTCATGGAACTCAGTTTAAAACGTACTTGCAGACTTGAAAACCCTTGCCTATTGTAGAGCGCGCCTCCTACTTCCACTGCTGAACGAAAACCCATGATTTTGGACCCTGTTTTCATGCGAAAAGGCTAAAAGAAATGTTTCACGTTTGTTACACTCAAACAGTGTCTCCTCTCATATGCTGAACTGGTCGCATTGCGGATTTTGGTTAAAACATGATTTTGGACAATGTTCATGGAACTCAGTTTAAAACGTACTTGCAGACTTGAAAACCCTTGCCTATTGTAGAGCGCGCCTCCTACTTCCACTGCTGAACGAAAACCCATGATTTTGGACCCTGTTTTCATGCGAAAAGGCTAAAAGAAATGTTTCACGTTTGTTACACTCAAACAGTGTCTCCTCTCATATGCTGAACTGGTCGCATTGTGGATTTTGGTTAAAACATGATTTTGGACAATGTTCATGGAACTCAGTTTAAAACGTACTTGCAGACTTGAAAACCCTTGCCTATTGTAGAGCGCGCCTCCTACTTCCACTGCTGAACGAAAACCCATGATTTTGGACCCTGTTTTCATGCGAAAAGGCTAAAAGAAATGTTTCACGTTTGTTACACTCAAACAGTGTCTCCTCTCATATGCTGAACTGGTCGCATTGCGGATTTTGGTTAAAACATGATTTTGGACAATGTTCATGGAACTCAGTTTAAAACGTACTTGCAGACTTGAAAACCCTTGCCTATTGTAGAGCGCGCCTCCTACTTCCACTGCTGGACGAAAACCCATGATTTTGGACCCTGTTTTCATGCGAAAAGGCTAAAAGAAATGTTTCACGTTTGTTACACTCAAACAGTGTCTCCTCTCATATGCTGAACTGGTCGCATTGTGGATTTTGGTTAAAACATGATTTTGGACAATGTTCATGGAACTCAGTTTAAAACGTACTTGCAGACTTGAAAACCCTTGCCTATTGTAGAGCGCGCCTCCTACTTCCACTGCTGAACGAAAACCCATGATTTTGGACCCTGTTTTCATGCGAAAAGGCTAAAATAAATGTTTCACGTTTGTTACACTCAAACAGTGTCTCCTCTCATATGCTGAACTGGTCGCATTGCGGATTTTGGTTAAAACATGATTTTGGACAATGTTCATGGAACTCAGTTTAAAACGTACTTGCAGACTTGAAAACCCTTGCCTATTGTAGAGCGCGCCTCCTACTTCCACTGCTGGACGAAAACCCATGATTTTGGACCCTGTTTTCATGCGAAAAGGCTAAAAGAAATGTTTCACGTTTGTTACACTCAAACAGTGTCTCCTCTCATATGCTGAACTGGTCGCATTGTGGATTTTGGTTAAAACATGACTTTGGACAATGTTCATGGAACTCAGTTTAAAACGTACTTGCAGACTTGAAAACCCTTGCCTATTGTAGAGCGCGCCTCCTACTTCCACTGCTGAACGAAAACCCATGATTTTGGACCCTGTTTTCATGCGAAAAGGCTAAAAGAAATGTTTCACGTTTGTTACACTCAAACAGTGTCTCCTCTCATATGCTGAACTGGTCGCATTGCGGATTTTGGTTAAAACATGATTTTGGACAATGTTCATGGAACTCAGTTTAAAACGTACTTGCAGACTTGAAAACCCTTGCCTATTGTAGAGCGCGCCTCCTAATTCCACTGCTGAACGAAAACCCATGATTTTGGACCCTGTTTTCATGCGAAAAGGCTAAAAGAAATGTTTCACGTTTGTTACACTCAAACAGTGTCTCCTCTCATATGCTGAACTGGTCGCATTGCGGATTTTGGTTAAAACATGATTTTGGACAATGTTCATGGAACTCAGTTTAAAACGTACTTGCAGACTTGAAAACCCTTGCCTATTGTAGAGCGCGCCTCCTACTTCCACTGCTGAACGAAAACCCATGATTTTGGACCCTGTTTTCATGCGAAAAGGCTAAAAGAAATGTTTCACGTTTGTTACACTCAAACAGTGTCTCCTCTCATATGCTGAACTGGTCGCATTGCGGATATTGGTTAAAACATGATTTTGGACAATGTTCATGGAACTCAGTTTAAAACGTACTTGCAGACTTGAAAACCCTTGCCTATTGTAGAGCGCGCCTCCTACTTCCACTGCTGAACGAAAACCCATGATTTTGGACCCTGTTTTCATGCGAAAAGGCTAAAAGAAATGTTTCACGTTTGTTACACTCAAACAGTGTCTCCTCTCATATGCTGAACTGGTCGCATTGTGGATTTTGGTTAAAACATGATTTTGGACAATGTTCATGGAACTCAGTTTAAAACGTACTTGCAGACTTGAAAACCCTTGCCTATTGTAGAGCGCGCCTCCTACTTCCACTGCTGAACGAAAACCCATGATTTTGGACCCTGTTTTCATGCGAAAAGGCTAAAAGAAATGTTTCACGTTTGTTACACTCAAACAGTGTCTCCTCTCATATGCTGAACTGGTCGCATTGTGGATTTTGGTTAAAACATGATTTTGGACAATGTTCATGGAACTCAGTTTAAAACGTACTTGCAGACTTGAAAACCCTTGCCTATTGTAGAGCGCGCCTCCTACTTCCACTGCTGAACGAAAACCCATGATTTTGGACCCTGTTTTCATGCGAAAAGGCTAAAAGAAATGTTTCACGTTTGTTACACTCAAACAGTGTCTCCTCTCATATGCTGAACTGGTCGCATTGCGGATTTTGGTTAAAACATGATTTTGGACAATGTTCATGGAACTCAGTTTAAAACGTACTTGCAGACTTGAAAACCCTTGCCTATTGTAGAGCGCGCCTCCTACTTCCACTGCTGAACGAAAACCCATGATTTTGGACCCTGTTTTCATGCGAAAAGGCTAAAAGAAATGTTTCACGTTTGTTACACTCAAACAGTGTCTCCTCTCATATGCTGAACTGGTCGCATTGTGGATTTTGGTTAAAACATGATTTTGGACAATGTTCATGGAACTCAGCTTAAAACGTACTTGCAGACTTGAAAACCCTTGCCTATTGTAGAGCGCGCCTCCTACTTCCACTGCTGAACGAAAACCCATGATTTTGGACCCTGTTTTCATGCGAAAAGGCTAAAAGAAATGTTTCACGTTTGTTACACTCAAACAGTGTCTCCTCTCATATGCTGAACTGGTCGCATTGCGGATTTTGGTTAAAACATGATTTTGGACAATGTTCATGGAACTCAGTTTAAAACGTACTTGCAGACTTGAAAACCCTTGCCTATTGTAGAGCGCGCCTCCTACTTCCACTGCTGAACGAAAACCCATGATTTTGGACCCTGTTTTCATGCGAAAAGGCTAAAAGAAATGTTTCACGTTTGTTACACTCAAACAGTGTCTCCTCTCATATGCTGAACTGGTCGCATTGTGGATTTTGGTTAAAACATGATTTTGGACAATGTTCATGGAACTCAGCTTAAAACGTACTTGCAGACTTGAAAACCCTTGCCTATTGTAGAGCGCGCCTCCTACTTCCACTGCTGAACGAAAACCCAAGATTTTGGACCCTGTTTTCATGCGAAAAGGCTAAAAGAAATGTTTCACGTTTGTTACACTCAAACAGTGTCTCCTCTCATATGCTGAACTGGTCGCATTGCGGATATTGGTTAAAACATGATTTTGGACAATGTTCATGGAACTCAGTTTAAAACGTACTTGCAGACTTGAAAACCCTTGCCTATTGTAGAGCGCGACTCCTACTTCCACTGCTGAACGAAAACCCATGATTTTGGACCCTGTTTTCATGCGAAAAGGCTAAAAGAAATGTTTCACGTTTGTTACACTCAAACAGTGTCTCCTCTCATATGCTGAACTGGTCGCATTGCGGATTTTGGTTAAAACATGATTTTGGACAATGTTCATGGAACTCAGTTTAAAACGTACTTGCAGACTTGAAAACCCTTGCCTATTGTAGAGCGCGCCTCCTACTTCCACTGCTGAACGAAAACCCAAGATTTTGGACCCTGTTTTCATGCGAAAAGGCTAAAAGAAATGTTTCACGTTTGTTACACTCAAACAGTGTCTCCTCTCATATGCTGAACTGGTCGCATTGCGGATATTGGTTAAAACATGATTTTGGACAATGTTCATGGAACTCAGTTTAAAACGTACTTGCAGACTTGAAAACCCTTGCCTATTGTAGAGCGCGCCTCCTACTTCCACTGCTGAACGAAAACCCATGATTTTGGACCCTGTTTTCATGCGAAAAGGCTAAAAGAAATGTTTCACGTTTGTTACACTCAAACAGTGTCTCCTCTCATATGCTGAACTGGTCGCATTGTGGATTTTGGTTAAAACATGATTTTGGACAATGTTCATGGAACTCAGTTTAAAACGTACTTGCAGACTTGAAAACCCTTGCCTATTGTAGAGCGCGCCTCCTACTTCCACTGCTGAACGAAAACCCATGATTTTGGACCCTGTTTTCATGCGAAAAGGCTAAAAGAAATGTTTCACGTTTGTTACACTCAAACAGTGTCTCCTCTCATATGCTGAACTGGTCGCATTGTGGATTTTGGTTAAAACATGATTTTGGACAATGTTCATGGAACTCAGCTTAAAACGTACTTGCAGACTTGAAAACCCTTGCCTATTGTAGAGCGCGCCTCCTACTTCCACTGCTGAACGAAAACCCATGATTTTGGACCCTGTTTTCATGCGAAAAGGCTAAAAGAAATGTTTCACGTTTGTTACACTCAAACAGTGTCTCCTCTCATATGCTGAACTGGTCGCATTGCGGATTTTGGTTAAAACATGATTTTGGACAATGTTCATGGAACTCAGTTTAAAACGTACTTGCAGACTTGAAAACCCTTGCCTATTGTAGAGCGCGCCTCCTACTTCCACTGCTGAACGAAAACCCATGATTTTGGACCCTGTTTTCATGCGAAAAGGCTAAAAGAAATGTTTCACGTTTGTTACACTCAAACAGTGTCTCCTCTCATATGCTGAACTGGTCGCATTGTGGATTTTGGTTAAAACATGATTTTGGACAATGTTCATGGAACTCAGTTTAAAACGTACTTGCAGACTTGAAAACCCTTGCCTATTGTAGAGCGCGCCTCCTACTTCCACTGCTGAACGAAAACCCATGATTTTGGACCCTGTTTTCATGCGAAAAGGCTAAAAGAAATGTTTCACGTTTGTTACACTCAAACAGTGTCTCCTCTCATATGCTGAACTGGTCGCATTGCGGATTTTGGTTAAAACATGATTTTGGACAATGTTCATGGAACTCAGTTTAAAACGTACTTGCAGACTTGAAAACCCTTGCCTATTGTAGAGCGCGCCTCCTACTTCCACTGCTGAACGAAAACCCATGATTTTGGACCCTGTTTTCATGCGAAAAGGCTAAAAGAAATGTTTCACGTTTGTTACACTCAAACAGTGTCTCCTCTCATATGCTGAACTGGTCGCATTGCGGATTTTGGTTAAAACATGATTTTGGACAATGTTCATGGAACTCAGTTTAAAACGTACTTGCAGACTTGAAAACCCTTGCCTATTGTAGAGCGCGCCTCCTACTTCCACTGCTGAACGAAAACCCATGATTTTGGACCCTGTTTTCATGCGAAAAGGCTAAAAGAAATGTTTCACGTTTGTTACACTCAAACAGTGTCTCCTCTCATATGCTGAACTGGTCGCATTGCGGATTTTGGTTAAAACATGATTTTGGACAATGTTCATGGAACTCAGTTTAAAACGTACTTGCAGACTTGAAAACCCTTGCCTATTGTAGAGCGCGCCTCCTACTTCCACTGCTGAACGAAAACCCATGATTTTGGACCCTGTTTTCATGCGAAAAGGCTAAAAGAAATGTTTCACGTTTGTTACACTCAAACAGTGTCTCCTCTCATATGCTGAACTGGTCGCATTGTGGATTTTGGTTAAAACATGATTTTGGACAATGTTCATGGAACTCAGTTTAAAACGTACTTGCAGACTTGAAAACCCTTGCCTATTGTAGAGCGCGCCTCCTACTTCCACTGCTGAACGAAAACCCATGATTTTGGACCCTGTTTTCATGCGAAAAGGCTAAAATAAATGTTTCACTTTTGTTACACTCAAACAGTGTCTCCTCTCATATGCTGAACTGGTCGCATTGCGGATTTTGGTTAAAACATGATTTTGGACAATGTTCATGGAACTCAGTTTAAAACGTACTTGCAGACTTGAAAACCCTTGCCTATTGTAGAGCGCGCCTCCTACTTCCACTGCTGGACGAAAACCCATGATTTTGGACCCTGTTTTCATGCGAAAAGGCTAAAAGAAATGTTTCACGTTTGTTACACTCAAACAGTGTCTCCTCTCATATGCTGAACTGGTCGCATTGTGGATTTTGGTTAAAACATGATTTTGGACAATGTTCATGGAACTCAGTTTAAAACGTACTTGCAGACTTGAAAACCCTTGCCTATTGTAGAGCGCGCCTCCTACTTCCACTGCTGAACGAAAACCCATGATTTTGGACCCTGTTTTCATGCGAAAAGGCTAAAAGAAATGTTTCACGTTTGTTACACTCAAACAGTGTCTCCTCTCATATGCTGAACTGGTCGCATTGCGGATTTTGGTTAAAACATGATTTTGGACAATGTTCATGGAACTCAGTTTAAAACGTACTTGCAGACTTGAAAACCCTTGCCTATTGTAGAGCGCGCCTCCTACTTCCACTGCTGAACGAAAACCCATGATTTTGGACCCTGTTTTCATGCGAAAAGGCTAAAAGAAATGTTTCACGTTTGTTACACTCAAACAGTGTCTCCTCTCATATGCTGAACTGGTCGCATTGCGGATATTGGTTAAAACATGATTTTGGACAATGTTCATGGAACTCAGTTTAAAACGTACTTGCAGACTTGAAAACCCTTGCCTATTGTAGAGCGCGCCTCCTACTTCCACTGCTGAACGAAAACCCATGATTTTGGACCCTGTTTTCATGCGAAAAGGCTAAAAGAAATGTTTCACGTTTGTTACACTCAAACAGTGTCTCCTCTCATATGCTGAACTGGTCGCATTGCGGATTTTGGTTAAAACATGATTTTGGACAATGTTCATGGAACTCAGTTTAAAACGTACTTGCAGACTTGAAAACCCTTGCCTATTGTAGAGCGCGCCTCCTACTTCCACTGCTGAACGAAAACCCATGATTTTGGACCCTGTTTTCATGCGAAAAGGCTAAAAGAAATGTTTCACGTTTGTTACACTCAAACAGTGTCTCCTCTCATATGCTGAACTGGTCGCATTGTGGATTTTGGTTAAAACATGATTTTGGACAATGTTCATGGAACTCAGTTTAAAACGTACTTGCAGACTTGAAAACCCTTGCCTATTGTAGAGCGCGCCTCCTACTTCCACTGCTGAACGAAAACCCATGATTTTGGACCCTGTTTTCATGCGAAAAGGCTAAAAGAAATGTTTCACGTTTGTTACACTCAAACAGTGTCTCCTCTCATATGCTGAACTGGTCGCATTGCGGATTTTGGTTAAAACATGATTTTGGACAATGTTCATGGAACTCAGTTTAAAACGTACTTGCAGACTTGAAAACCCTTGCCTATTGTAGAGCGCGCCTCCTACTTCCACTGCTGAACGAAAACCCATGATTTTGGACCCTGTTTTCATGCGAAAAGGCTAAAAGAAATGTTTCACGTTTGTTACACTCAAACAGTGTCTCCTCTCATATGCTGAACTGGTCGCATTGCGGATTTTGGTTAAAACATGATTTTGGACAATGTTCATGGAACTCAGTTTAAAACGTACTTGCAGACTTGAAAACCCTTGCCTATTGTAGAGCGCGCCTCCTACTTCCACTGCTGAACGAAAACCCAAGATTTTGGACCCTGTTTTCATGCGAAAAGGCTAAAAGAAATGTTTCACGTTTGTTACACTCAAACAGTGTCTCCTCTCATATGCTGAACTGGTCGCATTGCGGATATTGGTTAAAACATGATTTTGGACAATGTTCATGGAACTCAGTTTAAAACGTACTTGCAGACTTGAAAACCCTTGCCTATTGTAGAGCGCGCCTCCTACTTCCACTGCTGAACGAAAACCCATGATTTTGGACCCTGTTTTCATGCGAAAAGGCTAAAAGAAATGTTTCACGTTTGTTACACTCAAACAGTGTCTCCTCTCATATGCTGAACTGGTCGCATTGCGGATTTTGGTTAAAACATGATTTTGGACAATGTTCATGGAACTCAGTTTAAAACGTACTTGCAGACTTGAAAACCCTTGCCTATTGTAGAGCGCGCCTCCTACTTCCACTGCTGAACGAAAACCCATGATTTTGGACCCTGTTTTCATGCGAAAAGGCTAAAAGAAATGTTTCACGTTTGTTACACTCAAACAGTGTCTCCTCTCATATGCTGAACTGGTCGCATTGTGGATTTTGGTTAAAACATGATTTTGGACAATGTTCATGGAACTCAGTTTAAAACGTACTTGCAGACTTGAAAACCCTTGCCTATTGTAGAGCGCGCCTCCTACTTCCACTGCTGAACGAAAACCCATGATTTTGGACCCTGTTTTCATGCGAAAAGGCTAAAAGAAATGTTTCACGTTTGTTACACTCAAACAGTGTCTCCTCTCATATGCTGAACTGGTCGCATTGTGGATTTTGGTTAAAACATGATTTTGGACAATGTTCATGGAACTCAGTTTAAAACGTACTTGCAGACTTGAAAACCCTTGCCTATTGTAGAGCGCGCCTCCTACTTCCACTGCTGAACGAAAACCCATGATTTTGGACCCTGTTTTCATGCGAAAAGGCTAAAAGAAATGTTTCACGTTTGTTACACTCAAACAGTGTCTCCTCTCATATGCTGAACTGGTCGCATTGCGGATTTTGGTTAAAACATGATTTTGGACAATGTTCATGGAACTCAGTTTAAAACGTACTTGCAGACTTGAAAACCCTTGCCTATTGTAGAGCGCGCCTCCTACTTCCACTGCTGAACGAAAACCCATGATTTTGGACCCTGTTTTCATGCGAAAAGGCTAAAAGAAATGTTTCACGTTTGTTACACTCAAACAGTGTCTCCTCTCATATGCTGAACTGGTCGCATTGCGGATTTTGGTTAAAACATGATTTTGGACAATGTTCATGGAACTCAGTTTAAAACGTACTTGCAGACTTGAAAACCCTTGCCTATTGTAGAGCGCGCCTCCTACTTCCACTGCTGAACGAAAACCCATGATTTTGGACCCTGTTTTCATGCGAAAAGGCTAAAAGAAATGTTTCACGTTTGTTACACTCAAACAGTGTCTCCTCTCATATGCTGAACTGGTCGCATTGCGGATTTTGGTTAAAACATGATTTTGGACAATGTTCATGGAACTCAGTTTAAAACGTACTTGCAGACTTGAAAACCCTTGCCTATTGTAGAGCGCGCCTCCTACTTCCACTGCTGAACGAAAACCCATGATTTTGGACCCTGTTTTCATGCGAAAAGGCTAAAAGAAATGTTTCACGTTTGTTACACTCAAACAGTGTCTCCTCTCATATGCTGAACTGGTCGCATTGCGGATTTTGGTTAAAACATGATTTTGGACAATGTTCATGGAACTCAGTTTAAAACGTACTTGCAGACTTGAAAACCCTTGCCTATTGTAGAGCGCACCTCCTACTTCCACTGCTGAACGAAAACCCATGATTTTGGACCCCTGTTTTCATGCGAAAAGGCTAAAAGAAATGTTTCACGTTTGTTACACTCAAACAGTGTCTCCTCTCATATGCTGAACTGGTCGCATTGTGGATTTTGGTTAAAACATGATTTTGGACAATGTTCATGGAACTCAGCTTAAAACGTACTTGCAGACTTGAAAACCCTTGCCTATT
>NW_028163604.1:0-8045 GCF_964263955.1 Coregonus lavaretus
GTGCGTGTGTGTATCTGTGTGTGTGTGCGTGTGTATGTATGTGTTTGTGAACTATCAGGGGAACTTGGAGTGTCAGTCACCCAGTGAAGAGTCTGAAACCACTCTGACAGAGAGAGAGAGAGGGAGAGAGAGAGAGAGAGAGAGAGAGAGAGAGAGAGAGAGAGAGAGAGAGAGAGAGAGAGAGAGAGAGGAGAGAGAGAGAGAGAGAGACAGAGAGAGAGAGAGTTTGGACTGACCACTTTTGAAGTTGAGTAAGCTGGACATGGAGACAGATTGACAGGAAACCAAGTAGAAGGAATACAAGGGATTCCCTCCCTCCCTTCCTGACAGGGGGAGTGCTTTAACCTTTACAAACACACTGACTCACGCCTGCACACACACACACAAACACACACACATTGACACATACACACACATACAGGGGAGGTTAGCATGTCTTGTGGTTATGATATTTATGCCTCTGTAACTTTCTCACTCATCATCATTCATGATTCATTCAGGACTATCTGTAACCATGGTAACATCCACATGAATGTGACATTGTTTAGGAACATCTTCTATTCTTGTTTTTTAAAAATGTAAGTGACTCCAAAATGACACAATACATTATTTACTATTCATTTCTATTGGGCACAAAATCCGAAACCCAACCAAAACAAACAGCAAATGCATCCAACAAGTCTGTAGAGACACAAGCTTGGTGTCGTCATTGCGTGCTAGGAATATGGGACCAGAAACGTAACTTCTGACTACTTAATACACATAGAACTGAATTTGTCCCAATACTTTTGGGCCACTAAAATGGGGGACTATGTACAAAAAGTGCTGTAATTTCTAAACGGGTTCACCCGATATGAATGAAAATACCCTCAAATTAAAGCGGACAGTCTGCACTTTAACCTAGTATGAAAAACGTATGCACTCACTAACTGTAAGTCGCTCTGGATAAGAGTGTCTGCTAAATGACTAAAATGTAAAATGTAACCTCAAAGTCATTGTATCATTTCAAATCCAAAGTGCTGGAGTACAGAGCCAAACCAACAAAACGTTTGTCACTGTCCCAATACGTTTGGAGCTCACTGTATTTTTGGACAGTTTGATGGGAGGGAGCGTTAATATACCAGCTGGCAGGTACTCACCCTGTCTAGACAAGTGTGTGTGTGTGTGTGTGTGTGTGTGTGTGTGTGTGTGTGTGTGTGTGTGTGTGTGTGTACCTGTGCTGTGTGTGTGTGTAAGTATGCCTGTGTGTGTGTGTGTGTGTGTGTGTGTGTGTGTGTGTTGTGTGTGTGTGTGTGTGTGTGTGTGTGTGTGTGTGTGTGTGTGTGTGTGTGTGCGTGTGTGTGTGTGTGTGTGTGTGTGTGTGTGTGTGTGTGTGTGTGTGTGTGTGTGTGTTTGTGTGTACGCATGTCTGCTGCGTGCAACGGTGAGTGTGCATGTGTGTGTGTGTGAGTGCATTACATTGGGGCGATTCCACACCAGGACAGCCCAAAAATATTTTTGGTATCTCAGATTGTTTTGCCAATTCTCACATAGAAACTTAATTGGGAGGAAGGATGTTTGACATGCTTTTTACATTTGTATTTTTTTTTATTTAATGTTGAGAAAGTCACGATTGAAAGCGGCCATTTCAGACCCTTTCTAGACTTAATGGCGGCCATTTTAGGCCTTTTCTAGACCTTGTGGCAAAGACGCACTATAGGCACATCTCTCTCCACTGACTTCCGCCAATTCATGCACACTCATTGTTTCTGTCACGCGTGCTGTAGGTGGGTGTAGTTGTGGAATCAAACGCAGAACACCGAAGGATAGTCCAAACAACTTTAGTAAATCTCCAAACCAGGAAAAATGACAACACTTGCCCGAAGGCAAAAATACGCACAAAGGCGAATAAGCAAAAAGCGCACTAACAGGTGCGTAACGCTCCAACGCAGTGGTCCTTTTCGCTCAAACCGAGCGAAAGGGCGAAAATAAGCCCAACACACGACAGACCAAAATCAATAACACACAACACTAGACAAACACAACGAGAAACGTATAGGACACTAATTACGCTAAACAAGAACAGGTGTGACAACAAACCAGACAAAAGCAAACGAACATGAAACATACAACGGTGGCAGCTAGTATTCCGGAGACAACGAACGCCGAAGCCTGCTCCGAACAAGGGAGAGAGGCAGCCTCGGCCGAAACCGTGACAGTACCCCCCCCCTTGACGCGCGGCTCCAGACGTGCGCCGACTCCGGCCTCGGGGACGACCCGGAGGACGCGGAGCAGGGTGCGTCGGGTGCCCACGATGGAATTCCGTCAGGAGAGACGGGTCCAAAATGTCTCTCCTCGGCACCCAGCACCGCTCCTCCGGACCGTACCCCTCCCACTCCACTAGATACTGGAGACCCCCCATCCGACGTCTCGAATCCAAGATGGACCTCACGGAGTATGCCGGTGCCCCCTTGATGTCCAATGGGGGCGGAGGAGTCTCCCTGATCTCACTTTCTTGGAGTGGGCCAGCTACCACCGGCCTGAGAAGGGACACATGGAACGAGGGGTTAATACTTTTATATTCAACAGGTAGTTGTAATTTATAACACACCTCGTTCAACCTTCCCAGGACTTTAAATGGCCCTACAAACCGCCGACCCAGTTTCCGACAGGGCAGGCGGAGGGGCAGGTTTCTGGTAGAGAGCCAGACTCGATCACCAGGTGCGTACACCGGTCCCTCACTGCGGTGGAGATCGGCGCTCGCCTTATGACGTCGGAGGGCCCGCTGCAGGTGGACGTGTGCAGCGTTCCATGTCTCCTCCGAGCGCCGCGCCCACTCATCCACCGCAGGAGCCTCGATCTGGCTCTGCTGCCATGGTGCCAGAACCGGCTGGTACCCTAACACACATTGGAAAGGGGTTAGGTTAGTGGAGGAATGGCGTAGGGAATTCTGGGCCATTTCGGCCCAGGGAACGTACCTTGCCCACTCCTCCGGCCGGTCCTGGCAGTATGTTCTAAGAAACCTACCCACATCCTGGTTCACACGTTCCACCTGCCCATTACTCTCCGGGTGGTAACCCGAGGTGAGGCTCACCGAGACCCCCAACCGCTCCACAAAAGCTCTCCAGACTCTGGAGGTAAATTGGGGACCTCGATCAGACACAATATCCTCGGGTACCCCGTAGTGCAGGAACACATGGGTGAATAGGGCTTCGGCATTTTGCAGGGCGGTGGGAAGGCCCGGCATGGGGAGCAAACGACAGGCCTTAGAAAACCGGTCCACAACGACCAGTATAGTGGTATTCCCCTGTGAAGGAGGAAGGTCAGTAAGGAAATCCACCGAGAGGTGGGACCATGGTCGTTGTGGAACGGGCAGGGGTAGTAACTTACCCCTAGGCAGATGTCTAGGCGCCTTACACTGGGCGCACACCGAGCAGGAGGAAACATAAACCCTCACATCCCTTGCCAACGTGGGCCACCAGTACTTGGCACTAAGACAGTGCACTGTCCGGCCGATACCCGGGTGTCCAGAGGAGGGTGACGTGTGAGCCCAATAGATCAATCGATCCCGAACCTCGAGCGGAACATACTTCCGACCCTCCGGGCATTGTGGTGGACTAGGGTCGGTGTGTAACGCCCGCTCGAGCTCAGCATCGACCTCCCACACTACCGGTGCCACCAGACACGACTCCGGCAGTATGGGAGTGGGCTCCACGGACCTCTCCTCCGTGTCATACCGCCGAGACAGTGCATCTGCCTTACCGTTCTGTGACCCAGGGATGTACGTGATCTTAAATGTAAACCGGGTCAAGAACATATTCCATCTAGCCTGCCGAGGGTTTAGCCTCCTCGCTGCCCGGATGTACTCCAGGTTACGGTGGTCCGTCAAAATGAGGAAAGGGTGTTGAGCCCCCTCAAGCCAGTGCCTCCACACCTTTAGGGCCTGTACCACGGCTAACAGCTCCCTGTCCCCTACGTCATAGTTTCGCTCCGCCGGACTGAGCTTCTTGGAATAGAAGGCACAGGGGCGGAGTTTAGGTGGCGCGCCTGACCGTTGTGAAAGCACGGCTCCAATCCTGGCCTCAGACGCGTCCACCTCTACCTGAAATGGTAAAGAGGGATCCGGATGCGCCAGCACTGGAGCCGAGGTAAACAGGTCCTTCAGCCTCCCAAATGCCCTGTCCGCCTCGGCAGACCACTGCAGACGCACCGGGCCCCCCTTCAAGAGAGACGTGATGGGAGCTGCCACCTGTCCAAAACCCCAGGTAAACCTCCGGTAGTAATTCGCAAACCCCAAAAACTGCTGCACCTCCTTCACAGTGGTTGGTGTTTGCCAAATTACGCACGGCTGACACCCGGTCTACCTCCATCTTCACCCCTGACGCAGACAACTGATACCCCAAAAAGGAGACCGACTCCTGGAAAAACAGACACTTCTCTGCCTTAACATACAGGTCGTGCTCCACCAGCCTCCGCAACACTCTGCGCACCCGGGCCACATGCTCGACACGGGTAGGCGAGTACACGAGAATGTCATCTATGTACACCACGACCCCCTGCCCCTGCATGTCCCTGAAGATTTCATCCACGAATGATTGGAAAACTGACGGAGCGTTCATCAACCCGTATGGCATGACAAGATACTCGTAATGGCCCGAGGTGGTACTAAAGGCTGTCTTTCATTCATCGCCCTCCCTGATGCGTACCAAGTTGTACGCGCTCCTGAGATCTAATTTAGTGAAGAAACGCGCCCCATGCAAGGACTCAGTCATGGTCGCAATCAGCGGGAGTGGATAACTGTACTTCACCGTGATCTGATTGAGACCACGGTAATCGATGCACGGGCATAAACCACCATCCTTCTTCTTCACAAAAAAGAAACTCGAGGACGCAGGGGAAGTGGAAGGCCGTATGTATCCTTGTCTCAGAGATTTGTCTATGTAAGTCTCCATAGCTTTCTTCTCCTCCTGAGACAGAGGATACACATGGCTCCGTGGGAGCGCAGCTCCTGCCTGGAGGTCTATCGCACAATCTCCCTGCCTATGGGGCGGCAACTGCGTCGCCCTCGACTTACTAAACGCAATAGCCAAATCCCCATACTCAGGGGGAACGTGCAATGCGGGCACCTGGTTTGGCCTCTCCACCGAGGTAGCCCCTACGGAAACGCCTAAACATCTACCCACACACTGGGCAGACCACTCCATCAGAGCCCTCTCCTGCCACGAAATAGATGGGTTATGGGTACTCAACCAGGGCATGCCCAGCACCACCGGATACGCAGGAGAGTCAATCAGAAATAGCTGAATCATCTCCTGATGACCCCCCTGCGCACACATCCTAAGTGGCGCAGTGACCTCCCTGATCAAGCCCGCACCCAACGGACGGCTATCTAGGGCATGAACGGGGAAAGGGACATCAACAGGAAGAAGGGGAATCCCTAAAGCTAAACAAAACTTCTTATCAATAAAATTCCCAGCCGCGCCTGAATCTACCAGCGCCTTATGCTGGGAATGAGGTGCTACCTGTGGAAAACTCACAGGCATACAGAAATGTGCAACAGAGAGCTCTGGGTGAGTGGGGCGCCTACTCACCTGGAAGGAATCCCCAGTGCGGGACCTGTCGTCCTCTCCCCTAGGAGGCCATCCCCAGCACCTAGCCGCGGTGTGTCCTCCCCGACCACAGTTGGTGCAGGGGATGGACCCCCTAGTAAGCCGACCCCTCCTCTCTCTAGCGCCAGCGCCCCCGAGCTCCATGGGACACGGCTCGGAGGCGCTGGAGGGTGAAATGGACGGACCCCCCTCGGGACGTCCGCGGGTAGCTAGTAGGTTATCCAGCCTGATGGACATGTCGACCAACTGGTCGAACGAGAGGCTGGTGTCCCTACAAGCCAGCTCCCGACGGACGTCCTCTCGTAGACTACATCTGTAGTGATCGACGAGAGCCCGATCATTCCACCCTGCATCTGCCGCTAGAGTACGGAATTCGAGGGCGAACTCTTGGGCACTCCTCCTCCCCTGCCGGAGGAAGACCAGACACTCCCCCGCCGCTTTCCCCTCCGGGGGATGGTCAAACACCGCCCTGAAGCGGCGGGAGAACTCGTCGTACGTGATGGTGTCCGCGTCGATCCTCCTCCACTCCGCGTTGGCCCATTCCAATGCCTTCCCGGAAAGGCAGGAGATCAGGGCGGACACGCTCTCATGTCCCGAGGGCGCCGGGTGCACGGTGGCCAGGTACAGCTCCACCTGGAGAAGGAATCCCTGACACCCGGCCACGGTTCCATCGTAGGCCCTCGGGAGCGAGAGTCGGACTCCTCGGGGTTCCGGTGCGGGAATGGGCGGACTGGCCGATGGTGCTGGCAGGGAGGGTGGCGGTGGAGGCGTTCCCCAGCCTCGGATGGTGGTGATCACCTCCTGCAGTGCGGTCCCCATCTGCAGGATCTGGTCCCGTTGTTCCCGGACCTGGTCCTCCAGCGTCGTCTGGGCTGCTGCGGCTCCTGCTGATTCCATTATTGGTGTGTTATTCTGTCACGCGTGCTGTAGGTGGGTGTAGTGGTGGAATCAAACGCAGAACACCAAAGGATAGTCCAAACAACTTTAGTAAATCTCCAAACAGGAAAAATGACAACACTTGCCCGAAGGCAAAAATACGCACAAAGGCGAATAAGCAAAAAGCGCACTAACAGGTGCGTAACGCTCCAACGCAGTGGAGGAAAGCTCAACCGAGCGAAAGGGCGAAAATAAGCCCAACACACGACAGACCAAAATCAATAACACACAACACTAGACAAACATAACGAGAAACGTATAGGACACTAATTACACTAAACGAGAACAGGTGTGACAACAAACAGACAAAAGCAAACGAACATGAAACATACAACGGTGGCAGCTAGTATTCCGGAGACAACGAACGCCGAAGCCTGCCCGAACAAGGGAGAGAGGCAGCCTCGGCCGAAACCGTGACATTTTCATTGTGTAAATTTGTTTTTAGATGTTTATCAATTCCCCTTTAAATATATACCCAGTATTTAAATTACCTTTAATTCCCACATTTCCCCAGCACTCTATAATGTTTGGTTACGGTAGACTAATTTCTGTTCATTCATTAAGTATATTATTACATTCATTCTGTTCTCATTCTCAAAGTGGAAACGTTGTTTGGAGAGCTCATAAACTGCGCAACACTTCTGTTTATTTAACTCTATTTATCTGTTTTATGTCAATGGATTCATTGTCTTTTGTTTGGAGCACGTCTGGTTTCTCCGTCTTGTCCAATGTTGTGTGAACACTCGCTCCTGAGTGCTCATAGATGTACCTGGCCTGCGCTCCAGAACAGGTGTGGCTCGTGCTATTTAACTTCCTGTTTTGGGCATGTTCTGGCAGTTCTGTATGAGGATTGGTATGGGGAGGTTGTATCCGAGCCGAGTAGAACCCACCTGTGTCTTATACGATAAAGACAGGTTTTGCCTGATGAGAGGCCATTTTAAAGTCAGAAGTTTGTACAGTTGTACGTTCATCACCAGCGCTGTGGAATTAAAACCAAATCCCCCTACTGCACATCTGCCTGCCTGCTTCCTGCTGAATACTTGTCCCGACGACTGCTACAAGACCCCTGTTTTACAGACCTTTACATGCCTCCTGTAAGACCTCACAATCATATATAATAAAAGGGCACATTAGAGATATGAATATGAATATTTGTCCATATGTTAGAGCACCCTATAAGGAGTATAATGACTCCTAGATGTAGTCTGTATCATGTACAGTTCATGGATCATAGGGTCTTACAGGAGACAGGTCTATGTCTAAAAAGGGCCTAAAATGGCCACTTTCATCATGATTTTTCCTCCAAAATGGTTTGTGATACAAATGTAAAAAGCATGTCGAACATCCTTCCTCCCAATGTAGTTTCTACGTGAGAATCGTTCAGAACAATCTGAGATAACCCTTAATATTTCCGGGCTGTCTCCGCGTGGAATCACCCCATTGCTCCTGTTATAAGTAGACATCAGCAACCCCACAGGAGAGAAGTTGCTCTTTAGTAGAGGTAGCCGATGCAGGAGAGAG